>NC_134687.1:291606363-291816363 GCF_050947455.1 Rhinoderma darwinii | reverse complement strand
AAAGGCTCTGTCACCATATTATAAGTGCCCTATCTCCTACATAAGGAGATGGGCGCTATAATGTAGGTGACAGTAAGCCTTTTTATTTTTTTTAAAAACCGATCTATTTTTACCACTTTATTAGCGATTTTAGATTTATGCTAATGAGTTACTTAATGCCCAAGTGGGCGTGTTTTTACTTTAGACCAAGTGGGCGTTGTACAGAGGAGTGTATGACGCTGACCAATCAGCGTCATCCACTCCCCTCCATTCATTTAGGCAGCGCATAGGGATCCTTTTAGATCGCTATGTGCTGTTTTATACTAACACATTAACAATACTGAAGTGTTTAGACAGTGAATAGACATTCCACGGGATGTCTATTCACAATCTCTGCGCTTCGTTTCTCTGTCTGTGGTAGTTACAGCAGAGGTAGCGTAATCTCATTGTAACCTGTCATCTACAGCGTAATCTCGCGAGATTACGCTTCCTCTGCTGTATCTACCACAGAAACAGTAACGAAGTGCAGAGATTGTGAATAGACATGTGGAATGTCTATTCACTGTCTAAACACTTCAGTATTGTTAATGTGTTCGTATAAGACAGCACATAGCGATCTAAAAGGATCCCTATGCGCTGACTAAATGAATGGAGAGGAGTGCATGACGCTGATTGGTCAGCGTCATACACTCCTCTGTACAACGCCCACTTGGGCATTAAGCAACTCATTAGCATAAATCTAAAATCGCTAATAAAGTGGTGAAAACAGATTGTTTTTTTAAATAAAAAGCATTATTGTCACCTACATTATAGCGCCGATCTCCTTATGTAGGAGATAGGGAACTTATAATGTGGTGACAGAGTCTCTTTAAATAAAAGGAGTCATGCTGGAATGACATTGACGCCTTTCACTGTTGCCAACCGGCACTTCAGTAATTTCTGGACAACTGGGCTAAAAATCACAGATAGACACATTACAAAATCAAGAGCTAGTGATAAACCCGCTGTGCCATAGGATTCGAATCACTGTCACTGAGTACTGGTCTACTGCTGCTGGGAGCCTGCTTGCCTGTCTGTGTCTGGGACTCACCAATCACAGAACCCCTTGTAGCTTTCCCGCGCTAAGGTAACTAGTGCCTGTAAGCTACAAGCAGTGCTGTGATTGGTGAGTCTGACTCAGAGACTGCGTCACTCAAGTACTCTCCACTGCTTATTTTCAGATTCCACTGGACTTATACTACCATATACCCGCGTTTCAGGAATCCTATTGGTCTACGGTGTCCTTAATGCCCGCCCCATTTACTCCTTATTTAGCCTCAATGCCCGCGCGCCGAATGGACAGTACCCACGCCAAAGGTATATACACCGATGATCGGGCTTATATACAGGGATCCTGGGGGGTTAAATACAGTGTTGATGGGGTAATATACAGGATGATGGGTGTTATCTACAGGCATGATGGCTGCTATATACATGGATGATGGGGTTATACACGGGGCTGATGTCTGGTATATACAGGGATGATGGGGGTTATATACAGGGATGATGGCGGTATTATACAGGAATGATGGAGGTTATATACAGGGATAATCATCATCACTGTATATACCAGCCATCATCCCCATATATAACCCCATCATCCTTGTATATTACCCTATCAACACTGTATTTAACCCCCCCAGAATCCCGGTATATAACTACTATTATCCGTGTATATACCATCAGGGTGGGCACTCTCCATTCGCCGTGGTGCACGGGCTTCGAGGGTAAACAAGGAGTAAATGACGCGGGCATTGAGGCAGAAATAAAGAGTTAATTGGTCGGGCATTGAGGACAAAGTGGACAAATAGGATGCCTGAAATGCGGGTATATGGCAGAAGTCCTGCGGATTCTAAAAATATGCCTCTCCACCCCGCCTGTCCGCACCGCGTCAGTGACGTCGCACATGACACCACTACACTAGAAAGCAGAGCATGGTCTCAGCGGTGATAGGGGTGGAGTCCGGCTGACTCCACCCCCACCACTGCTAAGACGGCGTTTTGACCTCTAGTGTAGTGGCGTCACGTGCAACCTCACTGACATGAGTGACGTGATATCAATTTAGCAAACTTTCGAAAAAATAAATTGTTTTTTTTCTGCCGGACACTACATAACTATATATATACAAACAATCCAAAGTCCAGCATCACAGGCAACGTTTGGGTACAAGCCCTATGGAATAGAACAATGTCCCGTCAGTATAGTAGCAAATAATGGGCAGCACTCCGTAGGTATAAGTGAAAAATAGGTGTACTTTTTTTACCATAGTGCAACGTTTCAACCCCATCCTCTGGGGTCTTTCTCAAGCAATCCTGATAAGGGTTTGAAACGTTGCACTAGGATAATAAAGTATCCCTATTTTTCACTTATACCTATTGAGTGCTGCCTATTTTTCTAATTTTCTGAGAGACTAAATTTGGGGTTTTCATTAACCGTTAGCCATAATTACCAACATTAAAAGAAAAATATGCTGGAAATAGAATGAATCTATATAATATATGAGTTTCACTTTTTGAATTAAATTACTGAAATAAAGTAACTTTTTGATGATATTCTAATTCATTGAGAAGGACTAGTATATATATACACAAGTGACATGGCCTATGGTAATATGGGTACATATATACACACACACACACACACACACACATATATACACATATATATATATATATATATATATATGTATATATACACTACCGTTCAAAAGTTTGGGGTCACCCAGACAATTTTGTGTTTTCCATGAAAACTCACTCTTATATTTATCAAATGAGTTGCAAAATGACTAGAAAATATAGTCAAGACATTGACAAGGTTAGAAATAATGATTTTTATTTTAAATAATAATTTTCTTCTTCAAATTTTGCTTTCGTCAAAGAATGCTCCATTTGCAGCAATTACAGCATTGCAGACCTTTGGCATTCTACCTGTTAATTTGCTGAGGTAATCTGGAGAAATTTCACCCCATGCTTCCAGAAGGCCCTCCCACAAGTTGGATTGGCTTGATGGGCACTTCTTGCGTACCATACGGTCAAGCTGCTCCCACAACAGCTCTATGGGGTTGAGATCTAGTGACTGCGCTGGCCACTCCATTACAGATAGAATACCAGCTGCCTGCTTCTTCCCTAAATAGTTCTTGCATAATTTGGAGGTGTGCTTTGGGTCATTGTCCTGTTGTAGGATGAAATTGGCTCCAATAAACGCTGTCCACAGGGTATGGCATGGCATTGCAAAATGGAGTGATAGCCTTCCTTATTCAAAATCCCTTTTACCTTGTACAAATCTACCAGCACCAAAGCAAGCCCAGACCATCACACTACCTCCACCATGCTTGACAGATGGCGTCAGGCACTCTTCCAGTTGTTCTGCGTCTCACAAATGTTCTTCTGTGTGATCCAAACACCTCAAACTTCGATTCGTCTGTCCATAACACTTTTTTCCAATCTTCCTCTGTCCAATGTCTGTGTGCTTTTGCCCATATTAATCTTTTCCTTTTATTAGCCAGTCTCAGATATGGCTTTTTCTTTGCCACTCTGCGCTGAAGGCCAGCATCCCGGTGTCGCCTCTTCACTGTAGATGTTGACACTGGCGTTTTGCGGGTACTATTTAATGAAGCTGCCAGTTGAGAACATGTGACGCATCTATTTCTCAAACTAGAGACTCTAATGTACTTGTATTGTTGCTCAGTTGTGCAGCGGGACCTCCCACTTCTCTTTCTACTCTGGTTAGAGCCCGTGTGTGCTGTCCTCTGAAGGGAGTAGTACACACCGTTGTAGGAAATCTTCAGTTTCTTGGCAATTTCTCGCATGGAATAGCCTTCATTTCTAAGAACAAGAATAGACTGTCGAGTTTCACATGAAGCTCTCTTTTTCTAGTCATTTTGAGAGTTTAACCAAACCCACAAATGTAATTCTCCAGATTCTCAACTAGCTCAAAGGAAGGTCAGTTTTATAGCTCCTCTAAACAGCAAAACTGTTTACAGCGGTGCTAACATAATTTCACAAGGGTTTTCAAGTGTTTTCTAATCATCCATTAGCTTTCTAACACAGTTGGCAAACACAATGTACCATTAGAACACTGGAGTGATGGTTGCTGGAAATGGGCCTCTATACACCTATGTAGATATTGCATTAAAAACCAGATGTTTGCAGCTAGAATAGTCATTTAGCACATTAACAATGTATAGAGTGTATTTCTGATTAATTTAATGTTATCTTCATTGAAAAAAACGGTGCTTTTCTTTAAAAAATAAGGAAATTTCTAAGTGACCCTAAACTTTTGAACGGTAGTATATATATATATATATATATATATATATATACACACACAGTATATATATATATATATATATATATATACTATCTCTCTCTATTTATATATATATATATATATATATATACACACACACAGATATACACTTAAACACAGAAAAGTTGCACCTGTGTCAAGTTACATTCATAATTTCTCCATATTCCTTGTCATTTCTGTGGGGATATTTACATAGATAAATGTGTGCAAGGTACTGTATTATTGCAACCTAAGCTTGGTAGGATTCAGGAAAAACCCTGCTTTTATTTCTCCATTTGATAACATAGCTCAGGTAAAATGAAGGTAAGGGTAGTACTTAGGGTAGTACTTACTGTTTTTACATAATGTTTTGCAGTGACAGAATGGGAAATTGAATGCGGTCTCCTGGCCTCTGGTACCAGTCAAGCAGGCTCTACTATCTTCTTTAGGGAAGTAAAGGATATGGATCTCAGTAAAGATAAGGTCTCTTACCTCACGGATGTCACAGAAGATGGAAGCCCTGACACAGAAGCTCAAGAGCTTTTAGGAGACTTAAAGGCCAGGATAGCACAGAAGCACCCCGATAAAGTAAAGACACATACAGTTGAAATTAGTAAACAGATGTCTAAAGAAACGTATCTCCAGAAACTCTGTGACCAAGTCATTGCTGTGGTCAATCATCAGATCCTTAACTCTTTATCAAGAAAGGATGCGACCCTACCAGAATCACAGGTAAACACCGCGAATTTAAGCCATACATGTATCTTCAGACATGTTTATTCATGGTAAATTATACAAGCAAAGAACATTGAAATATGGTTCTCTGTTTTCAGAAACAGCCCCCATGGCTAGGTTGGCTGGTGCAGGAAGTTACACACCACCTGCTTCTTTCTTGCAAAAAAGCGGAAGTATTTTGTGGACGACAGGACATGTTGAATAAAATTGTAGGCTATGTCAAGGAGAAGGATGTACGTCCCCCGCTTGTTATCTATGGAGCTTCTGGGTTAGGAAAAACTGCACTTATGTGTAAGGCCTTTGATATGGTCAAACATTCGGTGGCTAGTAATGGGAATTATATATTGGTACTGCGACTTCTTGGGACCTCACCACAAAGCTCAGAAATCCACGATGTGTTAAAGAGTATTTGTTATCAGGTAGGTTCCTTTTATATATGATATTTCCCATACTGTTATATTTTAATAATGGCTGATGAACTCTTATGATATTGTTTTGTCTTTCCATGAAGGTGTGTTTAGCATTGGACTTGCCGCCACCCACTCCTCAGGTCACTAATAATTACAATGAGACTGTAAGATTTTTTCACCAGATTCTCGCAATAGTATCGAATAGAAAAACAGAGACCTTAGTGTTGTATCTGGATTCACTTGATCAGCTCTCTCAATCAGATGGTGCCCACCATCTACACTGGCTGCCCAAGGAATGCCCAAACAATGTACATATTGTGTTGTCCACATTACCTGAAGAGGGAGGAATCCTGAATACCCTAAGAGAATACATCATAGATGAAACATCTTACTTGGAGGTTCAACCGCTCTCTGCTGAGCAAGGAGGCCAGATGATTGAAATGCTCATGTCTTCAGCTGGACGCAGATTGACTAATGCACAACAGGACATTGTGTTGGATAGTTTCGGGAAATGTGGACAACCCTTACTTCTTAAAATGGCATTCGATGAGGCTAAGAGATGGTCATCTTATACATCAACCACGGAACTTCATATTGCAACCAGCACAAAAGAAGCTGTACACCAATTATACGAGCGTTTGGAGAAGCTTCATGGCAAATTGCTGATCTCCCACGCTCTAGGATACATTGTGGCATCCAGGTAAATATATAGAGAGTATTTAAATATAGTATGTTTACAAAGCATTGCAGTAGGATTAAAACCTTCTTTCAAATACTACAAAGTTTTACTATTATTTATCTTTTCTTATCTTCCATATCGGAATGATTATGAGCAGTAGTAAGGATCTTTGCCCTATGTTTATTGTTAATAAGATTAATTGTTCATCAAAAAGAAAAAAAAATCCTGGCTGATCTCCCATGTTTGCATTGAAATTCATAGTTCCACTTATTAGGTTTAAAGAGAATTTCTAATCAACCAAAAATCATTGCGTCTCAGTGATTATTTATTGACTTCTAAATGGGCCTTTATTATCACGTTAGAAAAGTTCTCAGCTAATGCCTCTCATTATAATCTGAATCCACAAGCCAGGAATAACATCTATATGCATGATAACTTTTGCCTATAATTGTTAAATCATAGGAATGGCCTGTCAGAAGCTGAGCTAAAGGATATCCTCTCCATTGATAATGATGTTCTCTCAGACATTTATCAGTACTGGGCCCCTCCAAGCAATGATGTGATACGAATTCCCTCCCTTTCATGGACCCATCTGCGCTATGACCTAGAGGGATATTTGGTGGAGAGGCAAGCAGATGAGAGCACAGTATTAGGTCTATACCACAGGTATGAAAGTGAACTTTAGGTATAGAGTGTTATAGTACATTATCTTCTTAATTACATTATATTAACCACTTAATTACCACAGTATGAGCTTTGATAGGTTAGTCAAGTTCTTGACCTTTTCTTGTGACAGATCAGTATATATTTTTATGAATTTTGAATTTGAATTTTCTCTCAAAACAAATTCTGGAAATACAATTCAAGTCTAAGCACACCAGAAATTAAGAATTACACACCAAGTTAAACAGTCAAATACTACAGGGTAATAACATCATATAAAGTTAAAAAAACAATGCAAAAAATAAGATGCTGTACATTCTAAGTGAGCTATAGCACATTAACTTTGATAACCTCAGGGAATACTCTAACAATATCCCAAGAGTGAAATGCAGGAGTATCTATAGTCCCTCATAACGTCTGTAAGGAGCTTGCCCTCTGCCATTTTTTGTAAAAATAATAGGTTTTATATTAGAGCTAAAGGGAATGCAACTGTAAAAAAATGTATCCTATATACAATTACATTCAGGAGAATTGTATGTATCCAATTTTGTGACAACAATAACTTGGAACACCCTTTCCTGTTTTAGCATGACCACGTAGAGGTCCATAAAAGAAAATGGTTTGCTGAGTTGGGTGTGGTACTAGTCAAGACAGAGTACTGATCTCAATGCCATTGAATACCTTTGCGATTAACTGGAATATCGAGATGCAAGCCAAATCTCTTCACCAAAAATAAACAAATTCTAGCAGCCATGTACCAAAAAAAATGGAGGAAAGCATTTCCAGAAGAATAAAGGCTGTTCTAGAAGCATAGGGGGCCAAAAACAATTTGGTTTTAAAAAATATACCCATGGTTTTAAATAATATGAATGTGCTATTTGGGCGTTCACATACTATTGATCATGTAGTATATTTATACACTGTAACATCCACAGCCGCGGACCGTCATTCTTACTCACCCACTTCCGCTCCGTTCTGCATTGACCCGTAGGGTGTGCGGGCACGCTCGTGCCCGCCCTTAAAGGGCCAGCGCGCGCGCATGAAAATTTGGTTGTATTTAGCCCTAATCACCCTGGACTATAAAAGGGTCCCTGCCCTTTCATTCCTTACCTGAGCGTTGTTTGTATTTCTCTGTTAGTCTTGCAAATCGTCCCTTAGTCGTATCCGGTTCCCTGTGTTCCCGTGCCCTGCTACCTGTATCCCATACTGTATTTGTTTCTGTGTTATCTCTAGTGTTGGAGTCATGTTGTGCCGTCTACTACGCCTGCTCACTTGCACCATGTCTGGTGTCATCTGCCACGTTTTGCATCACCTGCCGCCAAGGTCCCTTCTGCGCAAAAGCCGTTGCTACTGTCTGGGCTATTACAGGTATCCTTGTGCTCTGACATTATATTGACTTGGTACACTGTTGTTTGGCCAGCTACTACCCCTCTACGGCGGTGCGGCTTAGTGGGTCCACATACCCACAGACCGTGACAGTACGCTCAGGCCATGGACTCTGCTGGTCAAACCAAGACCATGACGACATCACAAGTCATGCGGGCAGATATGCTAGACCTCCAGTCACGACAGGAACAACTCCTCCAGGTGGTGAACGTAATTGCACATCGGCTGGATACGCAATCTGCAGCCACGGCACCTGGTCCAATTGCTCCTGCTGTTCCTCTTATTACACTTCCTGGCAGAACCGATTTCTGATTCTCTCTGCCACTACCTCTTCGCTACGACGGAGACGCGAGAACCTGTAGGGGATTTCTGAACCAATGTAAGATCCACTTCAGTCTACATGCCAGATGGCGCAAGGTTCACATTCATAGTCTCTCTTCTTACTGGCAAGGCCCTGGCATGGGCGAACCCCATCTGGGAACGTCAGGGACCACAGATCCGTGACTTACAGTGTTTTCTACAGACTTTCCGCACTTTATATGAGAAACCTGGGTGAGTCTCCTCAGCAGCTTCATCCCTGCTGATCCTTCGCCAAGGAGACACCTCTGTGGGCGAGTACGCCATTCAATTCTGTACCATGGTGGCAGAGCTGTCCTGGAACAACGAAGCCTTGGTGGCTACCTTCTGGCAGGGCTTATCCTCCGATATCAAAGACGAGCTTGCCGCTCAAGATGTGCCTTCTACCCTAGATGACCTCATTCTTCTAGCCACACGGATTGACATGAGGATCCAGGAACGGTCTTAAGAGGTTCGCCAGGCCAGAAGACTTCCTAGGCTGGCTCCTACATTCCAGCAAACCCTGCTGCCCTCATCAGCAGTTCCACCTGAGGAGCCTATACAAGTAGACCATCTCAAGCTGTCTGTCCAAGAGAAACAATGCAGACACACTTCGGGACTGTCTGTATTGCGGCCTCGGAGGCCATTTTGTGCGTGTTTCCCCAAAAGCCAAAAAGTCTCCAACGCCTTGGATTGGTTGGAGAGACATCTCTAGGTGGAAAAGGACTAAATAATAAATTGTCCATTCCCGTGACCATAGCGTCCGGTGGGAAGACGCACTGGGTCTCTGCCAACCTGGACTCTAGTTCTGCGGCAAACTTCATCCAACAGGACCTAGTGGATCAGCTCCAGTTGTGGACAGTTCACTTGGAGACTCCCCTGGCTGTTGCCTCAGTGAATGGCCTTCCTCTGCCTGACCCCATCGTGTCTGAGACCAAGCCACTGAAGCTCCAAGTGGGAGCTCTTCATACCGAGCAGATTACTTTCCGCATCTTGCCCAAAGCCTCAATCCGGTATTGCTGGGTCTGCCTTGGCTCCGGCTTCATGCCTCGGTTCAGGCCTGGAATTCCGGAGAAGTTCTCCAATGGGGCTCCAAATGTCTCCACCATTGCCTGTCGCAGATTCAGCCTGTCCTGCCTCCTATGTCTGAGACATTGACAGGATTACCCACTCATTTTGCACAGTTTGCGGACGTCTTTTGCAAGAAGGAGGCTGAGATGCTTCCCCCACACCGGGCGAACAACTGCCTGATTGAACTGGTTCCTAATGTTTCACCGCCCTCTGCTTGCCAGAGACCCAGTCAATGTCAGCCTATGTCAAGAAGAATCTGGAGAGGGTTTTTATATGAAAATCCTCCTCCCCGGCCGGTGCCGGGTTCTTCTTTGTAAAGAAAAAAGACGGATCTCTTCAACCCTGCATCAACTACTGTGGTTTCAACCAGATCATGGTCAAAAGCAATTAAACCCTTTGCCACTGATCTCGGAAATATTTGATCACATACAAGGAGCCAAGATCTTCTCTAAACTAGACTTGCGTGGGGCCTACAACTTAATCCAAATCCGTCAAGGTGATGAGCGGAAGACGGCATTTTACACTTGGGACAAGCGCTACGAATACGTGGTGATGCCTTTCGGCCTGTGTAATGCTCCCGCGGTCTTTCAAGAATTCATGAATGATATCTTCCGAGATCTCCTCTATGTCTGTGTTGTGGTTTATCTCGATAACATTTTGATTTTCTCCCCAGATCCGATGACACATCAGAGGCATGTCTGTCAAGTCCTGCTGCGATTAAGGGAGAATCGTCTGTATGCCAAGCTGGAGAAGTGCACTTTTGAAAAGAATTCTCTGCCCTTCCTGGTCTACATCATCTCGGATCAGGGTCTCAAGATGGATCCTGAGAAAGTAAAGTCCATTCTGGAGTGGCCACGTCCTCAGGGCCTGCGGTCCATACAGCATTTTTTGGTATTCGCTAACTTCTACCAGCAATTAATCCCAAACCTCTTCACTAGCGGCTCTCAACTCTACCCTTACCAAGAAAGGTATGAACGCCAAGGTGTGGACCCCAGAGGTAGAATCAGCATTCAATAGCCTGAAGAGTGCCTTCACTTCAGCCTCAATCCTCCATCATCCTGCGGTGTCTCGACAGTTCTCATTGGAGGTGGACGCATGTTCTGTTGGTGCAAGAGCAACCACAGACCGCTAGCATCCTGCCAATGTCTCCCTCCTTATAACTCCTTATAACTTGAGACGTATATGAAAGGGTAACGAGTGGAAAACCGCATTTAACACCCGAGACGGCCATTATGAATAACTCGTGATGCCTTTTGGACTATGTAATGACCCAGCGGTGTTCCAGGAGTTTGTGAATTACATTTTCTGACACCTACTGTATGTCTGTGTAGTGGTCTATCTGAACAACATCCTGATTTACTTACCTGATTTGTTGACACATCGGAAGCATGTTCGCCAAATTCTCTCGCCGTTGAGGGTGAATCGCCTATATGCTAAATTTGAGAAATGTGTGTTCAAGAAGATCTCTTTGCCCTTCCTGGGCTACATAGTGTTTGACCGTGGTCTCAAGATGGATCTAGAGAAGGTGAGATCCTGTAGCGTCCATGGCCGAGGACTGTCGGGTTTACTCACCCTCCGGCGGCCGCAGCCATGGATCTCACTCTCACTTCCGCTCCGATCCGCTGTGTCCCGTAGGGTGCGCGAATGGATTCATGGAAGCAAATGGAATCATCATCATCAACTTCCCATGATTCTCTGGACTATAAAAAGGGCCCTGCCCTTCTGATCCTTGCCTGAGCGTTGTTAGTATTCCCATGTCAGTCTTGCAAATGTTATCTCGTTCCTGTTGATACCCATGCCCTGTTACCTGTATCCTGTATCCCGTGCTGTGTTCTTGTTCCCGAGCCTGTTACTCTGCTGTCGTCTGCCACGTCCAGTGTCATCTGCCACGTCCAGTGTCATCTTCCACATCCAATGTGATCCACCACGTCTGGTGCAACCTGCTGCATCTGCTGTCATACGCCTTGTCTGGCATAACCTGCTGTACCCACCTCCATCCATGCCAAAGCCTCGGTCACTGTCTGGACTATTCAGGTACCCTAGTGCGGGACTTTGTATTGCTGGGGTGCTCTGTTGTTTGGCCAGCTGCCTCCCCGCTACGGTGGTGTGGCCTAGTGGGTCCACATACCCACAGACCGTGACAGATCCGACTTAGAATGGCCACAACCTCAGGGCCTTCGTTCCATACAACGATTTCTGGGATTTGCAAAATTCTATCGGCAATTCATCCCAAATTTATCATCTCTGACTGTTCCAATCTCGGCCCTCACCAAAAAGTGGGTGAACGCCAACGTCTGGCCTCCGGAGGCAGAATCTGCGTTTTCTTATCTCAAGAGCTCTTTTACCTCAGCATCTGTTCTCTATCACTCTGATGCTTCTCGGCAATTCCTTCTGGAGGTGGACGCCTCTTCCGTAGGTGCGGGAGCACTACTATGCCAAAATAATTCCAAAGGCAAGATGGTGGCTTGTGGCTTCTTTTCAAGATTATTCTCACCAGCAGAAGGCAACTATTCCATGAGGGATCGCGCATTGCTGACCGTCAAGTTGACCTTAGAGGAGTGGAGACACTTGCTGGAGGGTGCCATCCATCCTATTATCATATATCGCTTCACTTCCGTCCCGCAGACAGGAATGTGAAGGCAGACGCCCTGTCTCGCTCATTCGAAACCAATGACTCTGAGGAAATTCCTCAATACATCATAGATCCTTCTAGGATTATTGCTGCTAACCCCCTGCAAATTACAGGCATTTCACATGGAAAGACTTTTGTCCGCCCTGCTGACAGGAAGAGAATTCTCCGCTGGGGCCACAACTCTAATCTAGCTGGGCACTTTGGTGTCCGTAAGACACAGGACTTGATAGCTCGTCACTATTGGTGGCCCACTCTGCCTGGTGATGTTGCAGACTATATCTCCTCATGTACCAACTGTGCCTCGAACAAATCTACCTACTCCAAACCTGGTGGCCTGCTACTACCCCTGCCTGTTCCTGCTGCCCCTTGGCAGCATATTGCGGTGGACTTTATCACTGACATTCCTTATTCTGCTGGATGTACTACAATCTGGGTAATAGTGGATCGTTTCTCTAAAATGGCACATTTTGTTCCTCTGACTGGTCTCCCGTCTGCTCCTCGCCTGGCAGATCTGTTTATTCTGCGCATCTTCCGCCTGCACGGACTACCTCTGCATATTGTTTCAGACCGGGTAGTACAGTTTACATCCAAGTTCTGGAGATCCCTGTGCAACCTGTTAGATGTAAAACTGGACTTCTCTTCTGCCTTTCACCCACAGTCCAATGGTCAAGTGGAGAGGACCAATCAAATTTTGGAGAACTATCACTGTCATTTAGTTTCTGCCCAACACTACAATTGGGTGCAACTTTTGCCTTGGGCCGAATTCTCGTACAATAATCACACAAGTGAGTCTACTGCCTCGTCTCCCTTCTACAGTCAGCATCCTCGAGTTCCTCTTCCTGTGCCAGCCATGACTCAGGTACCAACAGCCAACTCTTCTTTTGGGACTTTTATTCACATCTGGCAGCAAATTAAGTCTGCGATCCTCCAAGCAGTGGACCGCATAAAAAAGCATGTTGATAAAAGGAGAAAAGTTCCTCCTCAGTTCTCTCTACTGGAATCAATGTCTGGCTATCCTCGAGAAACATTAGTCTCAAGATACCCTCTCACAAATTCACTCCCAGGTTCCTCAGGCCTTTCGAAGTTCTGCAATGGATTAACCCTGTATCCTATAAAGTTTGGTTGCCTCCCACTTTCAAGATCCCCAGCTCATTCCATGTGTCCCTCCTTAAGCCTGTGGTTCTGAACCACTCCAGTAAAGCTCCTAGGTCTGCAGTTGCTCCCAGCGGGTCATCTGCTGTGTTCGAGGTAAAAGAGATTCTGGATTATAAGAGAGTAGGAGAACTTTCTATCTAGTGGACTGGAGAGGGTTTGATCCTGAGGAGAGGTCCTGGGAACCAGAAGAGAACCTCAATGCCCTTACCCTCAAAAGGAAATTCCTCTTACGCACCGGACCAAAGAAGAGGGGGCATAAGGGGGGGTAATGTCACGGCCGTGGTCGCGGACCGCCGCCATTCCTTACCTGGTGACGGCCCTGACCACAGACCGCTGGCATCCTGTCAGCGTCTCCCTCCTAGGAGACGCCGACACTCGCGGCCGCCCGGCCCTGCTTCAAGTATTAGGGTGCGCGTGCGCACTCGGCCCCGGCGAGCACCTGTCAAGAATTCCCTAATCCATGCCTGATCACCCTGGACTATAAGAGTGGCTCCGCCCTTCCACTCCTTGTCTGAGGGTTGTCTTAGTTTTCCCATGTTTGTATTGAAAATGGTCCCTTAGTATTTTCCTGCTCCCAGTTTTCCCGTGCCCTGCCTCCGATCTCCTGTATCCCGTGCTGTGTCTTGCTTCCAGGCCTGTTTAGTATCTGAGCCATGTCTTGCCTCGCCTTCCGGAATACACCACGTCTGGTGTCATCTTCCATTCCGGATACCATCCGCCACATCTGGCGCAACCCACCACATCTAGCCCCATCTGTGAAAGAGCCCTTGCCGCCGTCTGGACTATCCCAGGTACCCTTGTGATACACTTCTTCTATAGACTTTTGCATAGACTGTGAGTTGGTCAGCTGCCTCTCTGCTACGGAGAAGCGGCCTAGTGGGTCCACATACCCCTAGATTGTGACAACTTCTGTTCCAGAGAAGCCTCAAAGGAAAGGCAGTTATATGTGGCTATTACTCTAGTCTTTTTTCCTCCGCAGAACGCAATTACTCTATTGGGGATCGGGAGCTACTGGCCATCAAATTGGCTCTGGAGGAGTGGAGACATCTGCTAGAGGGCGCAGCTCACCCCATCCTGACCGACCACAAGAGCCTTACCTATCTCCTTGCAGTTCAACGGCTAAACTCCCATCAAGCCAGGTGGTCGCTGTTCTTCACCCATTTCCAATTTGTGCTCCACTACCGTGACTCTGACAAAAATGTGAGGGCCGATGCCCTGTCCAGGTCATTTGAAATAGAGGAAACTGTGGAGACCCCTCAATATATCATAGGCCTGTCCTGCATTGTCACTGCCAATCCTTTGCTAGTTAGAGACATCACTCCGGAGAGGACTTTTTGTTCGGTTGGCAGACAGGAGAAGAATTCTCCGCTGGGGACACAGCTCCAAACTGGCTGGGCACGCTGGTGTTTGTAAGACTCAAGACCTGATAACTCGTCATTTCTGGTGGCTCACGTTGCCCAAAGATATACTGTCTCCTAGATGTGGAATTGGATTTTTCTTCAGCCTACCACCCCCAGTCCAATGGTCAAGTCGAGAGGATTAACCAGATCATGGAGAATTATGTCTGCCACTTCATCGCCATGCAGCATAATGACTGGATACAGCTTCTCCCATGGGCCGAGTTCTCATTTACCAATCACACAAGTGAGTCCACCACTTCCGCACCATTCTGTATTGTGTACAGTCAACATCTAAGAATCCCTATTCTTGTTTTGGCTACATCTCAGGTACCCGCAGCTGACCCTGCATTGCATTTCGGGACTTTCTGCAAATCTAACAACAGACACGGCCTCTATTCGGCTGGCAGTCGATCACATGAAGCGAAAGGCGGATACAAGAAGAAGAGAGCCGCCTCAGTATCTTCCGGGTACCAAAGTCTGGCTGTCCTCTAGGAATATCCGTCTGAAGGTGCCTTCATACAAATTTCCCTCCAGGTTCCTCGGACCTTTTGAAATCCTGCAACAAATTAACTCAGTCTCCTATAAGCTTCAGCTGCCTCCTACCCTCAAAATCCCCAACTCCTTTCATATGTCCCTCCTGAAGCTTGTGGTCCTGAACCGCTACACTACAACTCCTAGTCCTGCAGTTGCTCCCAGCGGTTCTTCCGATGTGTTCGAGTTAAAAGAGATCTTGGACTTCAAGAGGGTAAGAGGAAGGAATTTGTATTTGGTGGATTGGAAGGGATTTAGTCTAGAGGAGAGGTCCTGGGAGCCAGAAGAGAACATCAGTGCCCCTACCCTCATTAAGAAATTCCTCTCTCGCTTTGGCCCCAAGAAGAGGGGGCGTAAAAGGGGGGACACTGTAACGTCCACAGCCATGGACTGTCGTTCTGACTCACCCCTCGACGGCTGCGGAAATGGATCTGTGAGTGCTGGCCCGCATCTCCTCCCCTGGTGACGCCAGTACTCACTTCCGTTCCGCTCTGCAGTGTCCCGTAGGGTGTACACGCACGCTCGTGCCCAGCCTTAATGGGCCAGCGCGCGCATGAAAATGTGGTTGTAAATAGCCCTAATCACCCTGGACTATAAAAGGGCCTCGGCCCTTTCACTCCATGCTTGAGCATTGTTTGTATTCCTCTGTTAGTCTGGCAAATGGTCACTTAGTCGTATCCTGTTCCCTGTGCCCCCGTGCCCTGCTACCTGTATCCTGTATCCCGTGCTGTATTTGTTTCTGTGCCATCTCTCTAGTGTTGGAGTCATGTTGTGCCGTCTACTACGCCTGCTGACTTACACCATGTCTGGTGTCATCTGCCACGTTTTGCATCACCTGCCGCTAAGGTCCCATCTGTGCCTAAGCCGTTGCTACTGTCTGGACTATTACAATTCCCCTCTTGCTCGAACTTTATATTGACTTGGTATACTGTTGTTTGGCAAGCCACTACCCCGCTAAGGCGGTGCGGCCTAATGGGTCCACATACCCACAGATTGCGACATACACTATATGGGCAAAAGTACTTGGACACCTGACCCTCAAAGCTATATGAGAATGTTACACATCCCATTCCAAAACCATGGGCGTTAATATAGAGTGGGACCCGCTTTTGCGGCTGAAACATCCTCCACTCTACTGGGACGGCCTACCACAAGATTTTGTAGTGAGTCTGTGTGAATTTGTGCCTATTCAGCCAAAAGTGCTTTTTTGAGGTCAGGCACTATGTTATACAAGAAGGTCTGACTTGCAATCATTGGTCTAATTCATCTAAAAAATGTTTGATGGGGTTTATTATAGTCCTAAAATACCTCTGAAGTGTAAAATATTCTCTGAGAGGCTCAGTCAAGTTCCACCACACCAAACTCATCACACTATGTTTTCATGGACCTTGCTTTGTCTACAGAGGCACAGTCATACTGGAACAGGAAATGGTCCTTTCCAAATTGCTGCCACTAAGTTTAAATTATACAACTGTCTAAAATGCCTATATGCTGTGGTTTTACCATTACCCCTTACTGAAAATATTTCTGCTTAGCCCAAACCTTGAAAAGCAGCCTCAGACCACTATCCCTCCTCCACCAAATGTTAGACTAGGCACTATGTATTGCGATAGGTAGCATTCTCCTGACTTCTGCCAAACTCAGATTGCTCTATCAGACTGCCAGATAGTGAAGAATGATTCATCACTCCAAAGAACATATTTCCCCTGCTCCAGAGCCTAGTGGTGGTGTTAGAACCAGCGGGTTGTGGACACACTGTGCTACTCCACCAATTTCACTTGGGGACACCTCTAAGTGCTTTATCTAAGTAGTCCTCCCAGTCTTTGGCCTTTAACACCTATACGAGAATCTGTACTTCGCTGCGGGGAGACTACCAGGACGCTAACTCTTCAGGTGCTCCTGGTGTGAGTAGCACAGCAAACCAGGATACAACAGTGTAGTACACCGAGGGTACAGGCACTGGAAGATGATTCCATGGCAAATGGGTGAGGATCAGAAGTCACAGTTCATAACAGGTAGAAAGCCTCAGGCTCGTCTCAAGTAGTTGGATACAGCAGTAGACAATGGGGAGCAGACTGATGACGGGTAACAGGATACGAACTGGTAGCAGAATACAGACTAGCAGCGGATAGCTGGATACAGGCTTGTAGTGGATAGCTGGACATGGGCTAGTAGTGGATAGCTGAATACAGGCTGGATGTAATGTCGGGGTAGGGAAACAGACAAGTGAGCCCTAATCTACCCGCCACTCAGTCCCTGCCTACTTGCAACGACCCGCCCTAGGCGACGGGGTACAACTGGGCGACGGTCCCTACACTCAATAGGTGCACGACAGACAAACAGACAAGGGTACAAAGAAGCCAGGAAAATGGGGAAGTTGCCCACGGGAACACTGTGAGCAACAAGCGAGGTAAACGAGCCGAGTCAAACCAGGAGAAGAGCGAGGTACAAAAACGCAGAGCAGAAGAATGGTAAGTAAAGCCAAGGTCAATCACAAGCAGAGGATCAGTAGTTCAAGAAGCTGCAGCAGGGCCAGGAAACCAACAGAGAAGAATCACAAGCAAAGGAGGAACAGGAAAGGCAGGTATAAATAGACAGAGGGCGGGAGCTAGCTCCGTCTGGCCAGGCTGTGATAGGCTCTCCCACTCCTAAGCCTGCCATCCTGGATGGTGGAAGATGGAGTCAGTCTCACAGACATAGAAGCAGGTGCAGACTGATTACCTATGGGCGTCGACACAGAAGTTGTGTCTGGCAGATCCTTTACAGTACCCCCCTTTTATGAGGGGCCACCGGACCCTTTCTAGGTGGACCTGGTTTATTGGGGAAACGAAGGTGGAACCTCCTGAGCAATACCCCAGCGTGAACATCCCGGGCGGGTACCCAAATCCTCTCCTCAGGCCCGTATCCCCTCCAATGGACCAGGTACTGGAGGGAGCCTTGGACCATCCTGCTGTCCACAATCTTGGCCACCTCGAATTCTACCCCCTCAGGGGTGAGAACAGGGACCGGAGGTTTCCTCGAGGGAGCCAAGGACGGGGAGCAGCGTTTAAGGAGGGAGGCATGAAACACGTTGTGTACTCGAAAAGACGGGGGCAACTCCAGTCGGAAGGAGACAGGGTTAAGGACTTCAATGACCTTGTATGGCCCTATAAACCGGGGAGCAAACTTCTTGAACGGGACTTTAAGGCGCAAATTTTTTGACTGTCAGAGATAAAACACCTTAAATATTGTTCTAGAGACTGATTAGTCCTCTCAGTTTGGCCATTAGTTTCAGAGACTAAATCAGAATCAATAGAGGAAATGATTATACCTGGAGGCAAAGCACAAGCAGGATCTTGTATGGCCCTATAAACCGGGGAGCAAACTTCTTGAACGGGACTTTAAGGCGCAAATTTTTTGACTATAGCCACACTAGATCCCCGACCACAAACAAGGGGTTAGCAGAACGTCTTCTATCTGCCTGAGTCTTTTGTATGCTCTGGGACGCCTCTAGGTTCTTCTGAACCTAGGCCCAGACTGTGCACAGTTCCCGATGAACGACATCTACCTCGGGATTGTTGGAACTGCCAGGTGAAACGGAGGAGAACCGTGGATTAAACCCAAAATTACAGAAAAAGGGGGAGACCCCTGACGAGTTACTGACCCGGTTATTAAGGGAAAATTCGGCGAGGGGAATGAATGAGACCCAATCATATTCACTGTCAGAGATAAAACACCTTAAATATTGTTCTAGAGACTGATTAGTCCTCTCAGTTTGGCCATTAGTTTCAGAGACTAAATCAGAATCAATAGAGGAAATGATTATACCTGGAGGCAAAGCACAAGCAGGATCTTCCTCCGAAGGAGGGCTGGCCATGAAGCTACGCGACAGTGCATCAGCCTTAATATTTTTAGACCCAGCCCTATAGCTGACCAAAAAGTTGAATCTGGTAAAAAATAACGCCCATCGAGCTTGTCTCGGGTTTAGCCTCTGGGCAGATTCTAGGAAAACCAGATTCTTGTGGTCGGCAAGGACCGTTACCTGGTGCCTAGCCCCCTCCAGGAAGTGGCGCCACTCTTCAAATGCCCATTTAATGGCTAAGAGTTCGCGGTTGCCAATATCATAGTTACTCTCAGTGGGCGAAAACTTCCTGGAGAAGTAGGCACAGGGGCGGAGATGGGTGAGGGACCTGGTACCCTGGGACAAGACAGCCCCCACTCCCACCTCGGATGCGTCAACCTCCACGATAAATGGCTCCATTTTGTTGGGCTGAACCAGCCCTGGGGCCGAGATAAAGCACTTCTTAAGGACCTCAAAAGCCTGGACAGCCTCAGGAGGCCAGTGGAGGAGATCAGCACCTTTGCGAGTGAGATCCGTAAGAGGCTTAGCGATGACCGAGAAGTTAGCAATAAATCTCCTGTAATAATTAGCGAACCCCAGGAAGCACTGTAACGCCTTCAGGGAGGCAGGTTGGACCCATTCCGCCACAGCCTGGACCTTGGCGGGGTCCATGCGGAATTCATGAGGAGTGAGGATTTGACCCAAAAACGGTATCTCCTGCAGCCCAAACACACATTTTTCGGTCTTAGCAAACAATTTGTTTTCCCGAAGGGCCTGGAGCACCTTCCTGACATGCTCAATGTGGGAGGACCAGTCCTTGGAAAACACAAGTATGTCATCAAGGTACACTACAAGAAATACCCCCAGGTAGTCTCTTAAAACCTCATTTATGAAATTCTGGAAGACCGCGGGAGCATTACACAACCCAAAGGGCATGACGAGGTATTCGAAATGACCTTCGGGCGTGTTAAACGCAGTCTTCCACTCATCCCCCTCTTTGATGCGGATAAGGTTATAAGCCCCCCGTAGATCAAACTTAGAGAACCATTGGGCCCCCTGAACCTGATTGAAGAGATCAGGAATCAAAGGAAGGGGATACTGGTTCCTTACAGTGACCTTATTCAAGTTTCGGTAGTCAATGAATGGCCTAAGACCACCATCCTTCTTCCCTACGAAGAAGAAGCCAGCACCTACCGGAGAAGTAGAGGGGCGAATGTAACCCTTGGCCAGGCATTCCTGGATATACTCTCTCATAGCTTCACGTTCGGGACAAGAGAGATTAAATATCCTACCCTTAGGGAGCTTAGCTCCTGGTACCAAATCAATTGCACAATCGTATTCTCTATGAGGAGGTAACACTTCGGAGGCCTCTTTAGAGAAAACATCAGCGAAGTCCTGAACAAACTCAGGTAGAGTGTTCACCTCCTCAGGGAGAGAAATAGAATTAACAGGAAAACATGACGTCATGCATTCATTACCCCATTTGGTAAGATCCCCAGTATTCCAGTCAAAAGTGGGATTATGCAACTGCAACCAGGGAAGGCCTAAAACCAAATCGGACAATAATCCCTGCATCACCAGTACAGAGCACTGCTCCAAATGCATGGAGCCCACAAGGAGTTCAAAAACAGGGGTATGCTGTGTAAAATAACCATTAGCAAGAGGAGTGGAGTTGATACCCACTGCCGGGACAGGTTTAGGCAAATCAATCAATGGCATAGCTAGAGACATAGCAAATTCCACAGACATAATATTAGCAGAAGACCCTGAATCCACGAAGGCACTGCCGGTAGCAGACCTACCACCAAAAGAGACCTGAAAGGGAAGCAAGATTTTATTACGTTTCATATTTACGGGAAATACCTGTGCGCACAAGTGACCTCCCCGATGGTCACTTAGGCGCGGAAGTTCTTCCGGCTGCTTATTCTTACGCCTAGGACAGTTGTTCACTTGATGCTTGTCATCCCCACAGTAGAAGCAGAGACCATTCTTCCTGCGGAACTCTCTACGTTGTTGGGGGGACACGGAGGCCCCGAGTTGCATAGGTACCTCGGAGTCTTCCGTGCAAGAACGTAGCAACGGAACCTCGGGAGGCATCATGGGGGAGTCAGAGGAGAAAACACAAACACGTTCAAGTCGTCGTTCCCTGAGACGTCGGTCAAGTCGTACCGCTAAAGCCATAACCTGGTCTAGGGAGTCAGAAGAGGGATAGCTAACTAGCAGATCTTTCAGGGTGTTCGACAGACCCAATCTAAACTGGCACCTTAAGGCAGGGTCATTCCACCGAGAAGCTACGCACCACTTCCTAAAGTCAGAACAATACTCCTCAACAGGTCTCTTACCCTGACGTAAGGTCACCAGCTGACTCTCGGCAAAGGCAGTCTTGTCAGTCTCGTCATAAATGAGCCCAAGAGCAGAAAAGAAAAGATCAACGGAGGAAAGTTCAGGGGCGTCAGGAGCCAAGGAGAAGGCCTATTCTTGGGGCCCGTCCTGGAGCCGGGACATAATTATACCCACCCGCTGGCTCTCAGAACCAGAGGAGTGGGGCTTTAAGCAAAAATAGAGCCTACAACTCTCCCGAAAGGAGAAAAAAGTCTTCCGGTCCCCTGAGAACCGGTCAGGCAACTTGAGGTGGGGTTCAAGAGGTGAGGTGAGGGGCACTACCAGGGTAGCATCAGGCTGGTTGTCCCTCTGAGCCAGGGCCTGGACCTGTAGGGAGAGGCCCTGCATTTGCTGAGTCAGAGTCTCAAGGGGGACCATAGTAGTGTCAGGGACCAGGGTAGACTAGGTATATGGGCTTGTGATTATGTAATGTCGGGGTAGGGAAACAGACAAGTGAGCCCTAATCTACCCGCCACTCAGTCCCTGCCTACTTGCAACGACCCGCCCTAGGCGACGGGGTACAAATGGGCGACGGTCCCTACACTCAATAGGTGCACGACAGACAAACAGACAAGGGTACAAAGAAGCCAGGGAAATGGGGAAGTTGCCCACGGCAACACCGTGAGCAACAAGCGAGGTAAACAAGCCGAGTCAAACCAGGAGAAGAGCGAGGTACAAAAACGCAGAGCAGAAGAATGGTAAGTAAAGCCAAGGTCAATCGCAAGCAAAGGACCAGTAGTTCAAGAAGCTGCAGCAGGGCCAGGAAACCAACAGAGAAGAATCACAAGCAAAGGAGGAAAAGGAAAGGCAGGTATAAATAGACAGAGGGCGGGAGCTAGCTCCGTCTGGCCAGGCTGTGATAGGCTCTCCCACTCCTAAGCCTGCCATCCTGGATGGTGGAAGATGGAGTCAGTCTCACAGACATAGAAGCAGGTGCAGACTGATTACCTATGGGCGTCGACACAGAAGTTGTGTCTGGCAGATCCTTTACACTGGAAGCAGATAACTGGATACATGCCGATGTAACGACTAGCGAGATGTGGACCCACTGGGCTACTCCACCAGTGAGAGTAGCGGCTGGCAGCAAATAACAGGACATGGGCAGATAGAGAATAGCTGTTCACAGGTGGCAGGAAACTGGATACAGGCCGGTAGCGGATTACTGGATGCAGGCTGGTAATGGACTACTGGATACAGGCTGATAACTGGTAGCAATATTAGACAGGATACAGGCTGATAACTGGTAGCAATAGCAGACAAGATACAGGCTGATAACTGGTAGCAATAGCAGACAGGATACAGGCCTATAACTGGTAGTAATAGTAGACAGGATCAGGTGCATACAAAAACCTTTGCTGGATAACTCTAGGATGTTCCAATATTGCTCAGGCAGGGTGTGTCCAGTGTAGCAGTCTTATATACCTGGTGATTGACAGGGATAGGCTGGGGATAAATTTGGGTGCTGAAAGTGAGCGCACGTCCACCCTATGGGCAGACCCAGCAACAGAAGGAAGTGCACGTTTATGGCAGTGTGGAGATCCAGGAACCGTACAGTTTGTACCAAAGGTAACCTGGCTGTTGTGTTTGCTGGGAGCGGTAATACGCCAAAGAGTGCAGGCGTTACGTTACAGTTGATAACAGATAGCTGGATACAGGCTGGTAGTGGATAGCTGGACACAGGCTGGTAGCAGAGTAGCTGGATACAGGCTAGTAACGGATAGCTGGGTACAGACAGGTAACGGATAGCTGGTTACAGACAGGTAGCGGATAGCTGGATACAGGCAGGTAGCGCATAGATAAATACAGGCTGGTAGCGGATAGCTGGACACAGGCTGGTAGCGAATTGCTGGACACAGGCTGGTAGTAGGTAGCTGGACACAGGCTGGTAGCAGGTAACTGGACATAGGCTGGCAGCGGATAGCTGGATACAGGCTGGTAGCGGATAGCTGGATACAGGCTGGTAGCAGATAACTCGACATAGGCTGGCAGTGGATAGCTGGATACAGGCATACAGGCTGATAGCAAATAGCTGGATACAGGCTGGTAGCAGATAACTGGATACAGGCTGGTAGTGCACAGCTGGATACAGGCTAGTAGCGGATATCTGGATACAGGCTGGTAGCGGATAGCTGGACCCAGGCTGGTAGCGGATTTCTGGAGACAGGCTGATGACAGATAGCAGGTGCGGACTGGAATTTTTCACGCCACATGCTTCAGCACTCGGCTGCCCTGCTCTGTGAGTTTGCATGGTCTACCGCTTCGTTGCTGAGCTGCTGTTACTCCTAGATTCTTCTACTTCACCATAATAGCACTTACAGTTGACCAGGACAAATGTACCGGATCTGAAATTTCACAAACTGACTTTGTGGAAAACCTGGTATCCTATGACAATGCCATGTTAACTGAGTTCTTCAGTACATCCCATACTACTACCAATGTTTGTCTATGGAGATTGCATGGCTGTGTGCTTGATTTTATGCACGTGTTTGTATTTGGTGTGGCTGAAAACACAATAATTAGAAGGACTGTTTACATATATTTGCCCATATAGTAGAAAGTAATACACATAATTGAGCAGGACATCAGCAGTATACAGGCAACACTTACGGTTCTTATATTATGTGAATGGGATAGTGAAGGTGTCATTCACGGAATACAGGTATCTTAAATATCACATGTATTATGCTGGACCGAATTATAGGACTCTCCTGTCTATATCCAACACTTTCAGAAGCCAGACATGTGACTTTGGAAAAACAAAGTACCGCAGGACTGCTCTCATACACATGGTAACACAAGCGCCACCCAACCTTCCAAACACACATACTAAAAACGTAATTAATAAATAAAGGCCAAGAGACAATGCAGATGGGATAAAATGGCCGCTGTATTTATTAAGGGGTTACATAATAAATAGAATAAATAAATATTAAACTTGTAATAAATACCAAATATTTTAATAAATATTAAAAACCAATAAATATTATACCAATAATTCATGACCTTGTCCACCCATAAACTGGGCGACTAACCCCCCACTAACAAGATACCGCGACAATAAAAGGGAGGGGGGCGAGGCGATGCTGTTCCTCTTCTTCATCCAACTCGGACGGGCAGCAGACCACTCCAAAACCTGGGAATATATATTCAAAATTCCCGCCTTTTTACCAAAGGGAACCAATGAAAACACCAGATTTTCCCACCACATAGGAATTTTCCAGAACTTGTGCGTGCCAAGACCAAGTGGGTGGGGCACCACTGACCTGAACCTGACCTCATACAGGTAAGTACCAAATAAAAATAGGGGAAAAAGAGGGTTAAACCAAATGACCTTTAATTAATGACCATAAAAGGAACTGAAGGAAAACAGGAGGGAAAAAGGGGGGGGGGTGTGTTACCATGAGGGGCTACGCTGTAAACAGGCTAATAGCCCCTATTCATTAGATTGTCATCAGATCCTGTGAATTTTTTCTCCCCAGGGGCCCCACCAACCTTTATTATTCTGTAATTTATTTTTTTTTCCACTTTTGCTTGATCCATTACATAAATCTCTGCTGCTTGTAAAAAAAATATATTAAAGTAATGGTTACTATAGGACATCATTCAGTGGAGCTATGGCCCAGTAACATGCTATGCACATTCTTTCTGTATTGTGTATGCCAGTTCACGTCTGGTTCTGCTTTAGCCATTGGCACTGGCCTTTGCTTTCTGTCTGTAGGCAGTTTATTGAAGTGGCACACGACATTTACCTAAGTGGGTCAGAGAAGACAAAAAGACATCGCACTCTAGCTGACTACTTTATGGGTACTTGGAGTCTGGGCACCAAACGTCCCATTCACCTACCGCTTATTAAGAAAACCCTGAGCGCTGACAGAAAGGTAATTATTAATTTTCACTATTACATTTCTTCCTTCCAGTTACTCCTATATGTTAAAGTCATGTGGTGCTATTCTCTAATATTCTACTTTAAAACTTTTCTTAGGTGGCTCCACAACCTTTGTGGTTTTCAGAAGACCTGCCCAATCTCAGAAAAATGAGTGAGCTGCCTTATCATCTTCTGAATGCAGGCTGCACTAATAAACTACAGCGGGAAATCTTAGGTATGCATAATACATGTTATAGGTGTAAAATGATGCTAAATCATTTAAAATTATATTTTACAACCAACATGGTGCGTTAAATTATACAAATACATATATGTAAATGTAATTCAAAATATATATTTGCTTTTCTTCACAAAAACAACACCCAAACCATTTCAACCAATAATAATTGGTAATGTGTGTAAATTGTGTAACCTAGGAAAACTACAGTGTATATTTTTCAGGTTTTAATATAGGCAGCAAATACATAGTACAATGTTCTCCAACGAGTGGCTTTGGATCCACATGTGGCTCCCCAGCTGTTGGCAGCTGCAGATACTGTGGGAAGTCATAGCATTACTAAAACTTGGGTCTAAGGTCAAAATCCACTGGCAGTTAGCGTAAGGGTATGTGCACACGATAACTGCATTTACGTCTGAAATTACGGAGCTGTTTTCAGGAGAAAACAGCTCCTGAATTTCAGACGTAATTGTTCGTACTCGCGTTTTGTGGGGCGTCCATTACGGACGTAATTTGGAGCTGTTCTTCATTGGATTCAATGAAAAACTGCTCCAATTATGTCCCAAGAAGTGTCCTGCACTTCTTTGACGAGGCTGTTATTTTACGCGCCGTCTTTTGACAGCGACGCATAAAATTACAGGTCGTCGGCACAGTACATCGGCAAACCCATTGAAATGAATGGGCAGATGTTTGCCGACGTATTGGAGCCGTGTTTTCATGCGTAATTCGAGGCGTAAAACGCCTCCATTACGCCTGAAAATAGGTTGTGTGAACCCAGCCTTAGGCTGGATTCACACGAATGTGGCGTTTTTGCGGACGCAAAAAAGCAGCGTTTTGCGCGCGCAAAAACCACTTGACAGCTCCGTGTGTCATCCGTGTATGATGCGCGGCTGCGTGATTTTCGCGCAGCCGCCATCATAGAGATGAGGCTAGTCGACGTCAGTCACTGTCCAGGGTGCTGAAAGAGTTAACTGATCGTCAGTAACTCTTTCAGCACCCTCGACAGTGAATTCCGATCACCATATCGAGCAACCTGTTAAAAAAAAAAAAGAGGTTCGTACTTACCGAGAACTTCCCGGCCGTTGCCTTGGTGACGCGTCCTTGGTGACGCGTCCTTGGTGACGCGTCCTTGGTGACGCACCTCTCTTGACATCTGGCCCCACCTCCCTGGATGACGCGGCAGTCCATGTGACCGCTGCAGCCTGTGATTGGCTGCAGCCTGTGCTTGGCCTGTGATTGGCTGGAGCTGTCACTTGGACTGAATTGTCATCCCGGGAGGTCAGACTGGAGGAAGAAGCCGGGAGTTATCGGTAAGTCAGAACTTCTTTTTTTTTTACACGTTCATGTATATTGGGATCGGAAGTCACTGTCCAGGGTGCTGAAACAGTTTAACTCTTTCAGTACCCTGGACAGTGACTATCTCCTGACGTCGCGTACCGGAAACTTTTTTGCCGGGTTCGGCCAAAACGAGTTCGGCCGAACCCGGTGAAGTTCGGTTCGGTTGTCCGGGTTCGCTCTTCTCAAAGACACTCCGTTTGGATGTTTGTAAACAGAAAAGCACGTGGTGCTTTTCTGTTTACATTCATCCTTTTGACAGCTGTTGCGCGAATCACGCAGTTCGCACGGAAGTGCTTCCGTGCGGCATGTGTGGTTTTCACGCACCCATTGACTTTAATGGGTGCGTGATGCGTGCAAAACGCCGAAAGAACGGACATGTCGTGACTTTTTTTCAGCGGACGCACGCTGAGGAAAAATCACGGACATGTCTGCACGGCCCCATAGACACATATAGGTCCGTGCAACGCGCGTGCAAATCACGCGCGTTGCATGGACGTTTTTCCCGTTCGTCTGAATAAAGCCTTAGGGTAAAAGCCATGTCAATCAGATATATTTCTAATAGGCTTTTTCTATTTTAATATTCAGTAAGGCTCAACAACACCTTTCATATGTGAAAGTAGCTCGCAACCTCCAAAAGGCTAGGGACCTCTATGGATTCACACATGCTGTTTTGATGCCGTTTTTGATGCAGTCTTTTTTAGTCAAAGCCAGGAGTGGATACAAAAGGATGTAAAATTATAGAGGAAAGACTTTTCCACTCTTTTGTACTCACTCCTGATATTTTTTCCAATGCAGAGGGGCAGATTTCCCTATTTGTTTGTGTAGTCTTTAGACCTATTTATTAAGTTAAAATGCGCCAAAAATAATAGATCTGTCACTAGACACTTTTAATATCTGTAAGAAAAATAAGTCAAATCAAAAGTGTTATAAGGAAGAGAAAGTGTCTAACAGGTCATGTAAGGCCTCATGCCCACTTCAGTCATTTTCTTCAGTGTACTATCCGTTTTTTTAACTGATAGCACCCTGACACATTCATTTCAATAGGGGCCATGCACACTTCCGTTGTTTTAACGGAACCGTGTGGCCATTCCGACAAAAATAGGACAGGTCCTACTCCTGTTCGTTTTTGACGGAACAGTCTCTGCCTTTTCATTCATTTGGTCTGTTGAAACAATGGACTGCACACGGAAGCCACCCGTGTATGGTACGTAATTCACGAATCCATCGTTAGCGGCCGTACGATGGGCAACGGAAGTGTGCATGAGGCCTTAGATGCACCACTGTGATAAATTGAGCGCATTTTCTGACTGCTTTTATCTTAGTTTATGCTGCATTACTAAATCTGCCCTAGTATTGCCCAACAGGTCATGTTTTCAGGATTTTCTTAGTACTACAGGTGTTCTCTCTATGGAATATCCTCAAATAATTACCTATTGGGGGTACTTGAGAACTGTGGGGAGTGCCTTGTTTCTGGCTGCGCACCCATGTACCGGAAAACCATTGGTGTCATTGCCAGACTCTGCACACCTGTGTGTGTGTTTTACACAGGATATAAAAAGAGTGTTTAGCTTGGACACACATGCCCCGCCCCAAGTAGCCACCCGACGCGAAACGCGCATCGGGGAGCACACTGTCTCCATGTCTTTGACTTGCTGGTTATTTAGAAATATGGGTACATTTCTAGAAACAATTTCTATTATTTCCGACTGCCTTCTATTGCTTTATAGACATTTCTGACCGTTGTTGAGTGGTTAATATACAGGGTGGGCCATTTATATGGATACACCTAAATAAAATGGGAATGGTTGGTGATATTAACTTCCTGTTTGTGGCACATTAGTATATGGGAGGGGGGAAACTTTTCAAGCTGGGTGTTGACCATGGCGGCCATTTTGAAGTCGGCAATTTTGTATCCAACTTTAGTTTTTTCAATGGGAAGAGGGTCATGTGACACATCAAACTTATCGAGAATTTAACAAGAAAAACAATGGTGTGCTTGGTTTTAACGTTACTTTAGTCTTTCATGAGTTATTTACAAGTTTCTGACCACTTATAAAATGTGTTCAAAGTGCTGCCCATTGTGTTGGATTGTCAATGCAACCCTCTTCTCCCACTCTTCACACACTGATAGCAACACCACAGAAGAAATGCTAGCACAGGCTTCCAGTATCCGTAGTTTCAGTTGCTTTACATCTCGTATCTTCACAGCATAGACAATTGCCTTCAGATGACCCCAAAGATAAAAGTCTAAGGGGGTCAGATCGAGAGGCATTTCTTCTGCGGTTTTGCTATCAGTGTGTGAAGAGTGGGAGAAGAGGGTTGCATTGAAAATCCAACACAATGGGCAGCACTTAGAACACATTTTATAAGTGGTCAGAAACTTGTAAATAACTCATGAAAGAATAAAGTAACGTTAAAACCAAGCACGCCATTGTTTTTCTTGTGAAATTCTCGATAAGTTTGATGTGTCACATGACCCTCTTCCTATTGAAAAAACTAAAGTTTGATACAAAATGGCCGACTTCAAAATGGCCGCCATAGTCAACACCCAGCTTGAAAAGTTTCCCCCCTCCCATATACTAATGTGCCACAAACAGGAAGTTAATATCACCAACCATTCCCATTTTATTTAGGTGTATCCATATAAATGGCCCACCCTGTACATATGATATATAACACGGTCTATAAAATACATGTTTGCACCTTCTCCCCAAAAAATTTCCATAATATATATACAAAAAACATTAGACTATGAATATGATATATATGGATATGGTATGAATATGACCAATAACAGCCATGATCTATGGAACAGTGTGATTTTGTACTGGAACTCTCTTTTCTAGTTTGTTTCATTGTCAGTTTAAAATGTTATTCAATAAAAATTTGTATTTTTAGATATATGATAGTATTGGACTCTTTCTCTTGTGCTTTGGATTAGAATTATTGATAGGGTTTTCTATTGGTTATATGAGGGGGATATAAAACTATTGAGTACCCAGCCATTTTTTTGTATATAAGCTGAGAAAAACTGCCCATAGATATGTGCTTTACTCATTATCCATGTCGCCAATCTGAACTTCCTTATTTAATTTAATGATAAGTGTTAACATAGAAAAAGTCCATTTACAGGCAATATGAACTGGATATCTAGCAAGATTGTTTCATGTGGAATCAACAGCATGATCAAAGACTTTGATATGTGCATGCAACACATGAAAAATGAGCAGGCCAAGCTAGTCCGTGATGCCCTTCGACTCTTCCAACCGACTATGAATTTTATTGAGGGACGTATAGGTGAGTTGCTCCGTGGCTTGTGGAAATGAGCATCCTTGGCACCTAGGTGCTATCTTACAATCTAGTGCACATATAAAACGTATATTGGATTTTAAAGTATACAGTTAAATGTCATGTGTCTTGATTGTAGAGGTGGTGACAAAGGCATACTTTTTTTTTTAAGCCACTCCTCTAATCCCACCCAATCCCTACCCATACACACCAGGTTCAGCCTAAACAGTATCATGCTCCCATAGTGGCTCCCACACAGTATAATACCCTCTAGCTGCCACCATACAGTATGATGCCCCCATAGATGCACCCATACAGTATAAATCCAACACAGATGCCCCCATACAGTATAATGCCGACACAGATTCTCCAATGCAGTGTAATGCCCACACAGATGCCTCCATACAGTATAATCTCCACACAGATGCCCCCATGCACTATAATGCCCAAACAAATTCCCCCATACAGCATAATGCCCCATAGCTATCCCCATGCAGTAAAATGCCCCCATAGCTGCCCCATACAGTAAAATACTCCCATACAGTATAATGCTCACACAGATGCCCCCATACAGTATAATGCCCCATAACTGCCTCATACAGCATAATGCCCCATAGCTGCCCCATACAGCTTAATGCCGCCATACAGTATAATGCCCCCATAGCTGCTCCCATACAGTATAATACCCCCATAGCTGCTCCCATACAGTATAATGCCCCCAAAGCTGCCCCTAATGCCAGTGCCCACATATAAAGTGCCACAGCCAGTGCCCTTGTAGATAGTGCCAAAGTGCCCATGTAGATAGTGCCCATGTAGATAGTGCCCCTATATAGTGCCACAGTGTCCATGTTGATAGTGCCAACCCCCTCTTGAAGATAGCGCTACCCCCCCCCATAGATAGCGCCATTGGGACTCCCTCTAGGAGCGAAAACCCCAGCCAGAGCATAGGTCGGAGATTCCGCTCCTAGAGGGAAGCCCTGATGTCACTGTCCATATATGGACAGTGATGTCAGTGGCTACTCCTTGAGCGGAATCCCCGTTGCCGACTCTGGCCTGGGATTCCGCTCCAGGAGGAGCTCTTGACGTCATTGTCCATATATGGACAGTGACCTAAGGGGTTTCCTCTAGGAGCGGAATCCCCAGGCAGATCATCAGCAACGGGGATTCCGCTCAAACAGTAGCCACTTCTCGGCGAGCGAAGGAGCTCCCTCTGCTCCTCCGCCCTCAACTAATGCTGAAGCAGGGAGCTGACGGTTCCTTGCTTCAGCATTAGGTTCAACTGTATCTGCGTCCTGAGGACGCAGATACAGTTAACAGCGGGAAATTCCACCAGCCGCCCGGGACAGCGGGACAACACCTGGAATCCGGGACATTCCCGCTGAATCCGGGACGGTTGGGAGGTATGGATAAAGGCATTGTCCACTTTTGGAGAACTCCCTTCACTGAGTTATACAACAGGGCCTAGTCTATGGATGCGTCTGATATAGCTGTAGCTGATATTCAGTAGTTTATTTAAAGGCAAGAACTGCTGAGAACTTCTGTGAATACATATTATAATGGCACTAAATATATAATGAATAATAAATCACCAATATTGGTTCAATTACCTTATGTTTGATGTATGTTGTAACATGCCTGGACAATTCTCTAAGGCCTTATTTACACGAACGTGTACGTTTTGCGTGCGTAAAAAACGCAGCGTTTTGCGCGCGTTGCAGTTCCGTGTTTCATCAGTGTTTGGTGCGTGTCTGCGTTATTTTCGCCCGTATGCCATCCTTATGTCACGCGGTTTTGACGTTTACAAAATGAAATGAAGGAGGTGGTTTTCTTTTTCCCATCATTTCTTGAGCAACTGTTGCGCGAATCACGCACAGCACACGGATGTGCGTCCGTGTGCTGTCCGTGATTTTCACGCACCCATTGACTTCAATAGGTGCGTGATGCGCTAAAAACGCTCAAGTATAGGACATGCAATGAGTTTCAAGCAGTGGACACACGCTGCGTGAAAAACACGGAATGTATGAATGGCCCCATTGACTTGCATAGGTCCATGCGACGTGCGTGATTTTCACGCGCGTATCACGGATGTGAAATACGCTTTTGTAAATAAGGCCTAAGCATAGAGATTCTAGCAAGGGTAGATGGCAGAGGTGCAGTCAAAATTAATACATTGAGTTGCATGCAATCTTGTGGACAGCTGCCACTCAATAGTTAAAATCAATCAGTAGCACTACAAAAAGTCTACATGTAGCCCTGGCCTAAGGCTATATTCAGACGAACGTGTGCGAAATCGGCCGTGAAAAACTAGAGACCATTGAGGGATCAGACATGTCCTATTTTTTCACAGACCCTTCACACGGTCCTTTAAAACAACGGCCGTGTCAACAGCCAAGTAGAAATACACGCAGCCATGTGACGGCCGTTAAAAAAAAAACGTCCGTCACACGGACTATTTATACGTTCGTCTGAATAAGCCCTAAGGGTGTACTCAGATGCTGCTGTTGGGCTGTGGATAAACCACATTAAAAGAAACACATCTGAAAACCACATGCGTCTTTACTGCGATTTGTTGCATTTTTCTATGCGTTTGCTGTAAAAAATGCAATAGCTTAAAAAAATTCATCAAATCGTGGTAAAAACAAATGCGGTTTTTGGATGCGTTTTTAACCGCAATTGCAGCGTCAGAATACACCATAGGGTTTAAGGGTATGTTCACACGATAGCAGGTATTTACGGCTGAAATGACAGACTGTTTTCAGGAGAAAACAGCTGCGTCGTTTCAGACGTAAATGCTGCTCCTCGTATTATGCGAGGCGTCTGTGACGCTCGTATATCTTGAGCTGCTCTTCATTGAGTTCAATGAAGAACGGCTCAAATTACGTTGCAAAGAAGTGCCCTGCACTTCTTTGCCGAGGCAGTCAATTTACGCGTCGTCGTTTGACAGCTGTCAAACGACGCGTAAATGACAGGTCGTCTGCACAATACATCGGCAAACCCATTCAAATGAATGGGCAGATGTTTGCCGACGTATTGTAGCCCTATTTTCAGGCGTAAAACGAGGCATAATACGCCTCGTTTACGCCTGAAAATAGGTCGTGTGAACCCAGCCTTAGATCCCTAAGGGCATATTCACACATAGCAGATGAGGAGCAGTTAAAAACCGTGTCAACAATGCATTTTAAAAAACGCATGCGTTTTTCTGGCATTTTAGTATGTCTTTCGATGTGGTTGTGTTTTAAACCCTCAACACCTTGAGAAAAAAGACCAAATCGCAGTTAAAATGCATGCAGTTATTCAGATGCGGTTTTTAATGCAGTTTTTAACTGCACCTTAACCGCTGAAACAGTGCTCCCCAACTATTATTTAACATTTATTGTACTGTAGGCCTTTTTTGGAGAAAATTGGTTGTATAGCCTCCACAGGCACCAGGCCCTGCACCGTCTATACTTACACCTCTGCACCCCTATAGTTATACCCCTAGTGGATTGTGATTATTGTTTAAGGGCTCGTCCACACGCTGCGGAATTGCCGTGTTTTTTCCGGCCAGAATTTCGGACGGAAATAACGCAGCACAATACAGTAGCAGCATAGTGCATGAGATTTAACATGCTACATAAAATTTCCGAGCCGAAATTTACCTGCGGTGCGTATTTTTTGGACAGCAGAATGTCAATTCCTGCTACGGAAAGTGTGCAGCAATTCCATTGTGTGTGGACAAGCCCTAACAGTTATTTATGTTTTTAAATGCTGTCAAAATACAGTACTTCATGACAATGCCGAAAGAAGATAATAAGGGTTTGTTCACACGCAAGCTCAGAAACGTTTGAAAAAATGGAGCTGTTTTCAAGGAAAAATAGCTCCTGATTTTCAGACATTTTTTAAGCCACTCACGTTTTTCGTGCCGTTTTTGGCAATGTTTTTTATGGCCGTTTTTGGAGCTGTTTTCAATAGTCTATGAAAAAATGGCTCCAAAAACGTCCCAAGAAGAGACCTGCACTTCTTTTTCGCAGGCAAAAAAACAGCCCGTCGGAACAGGGCGTCGGCCCGTCGGCAGATGTTTGGAGGCATTCTGCTTCCGATTTCTAGGCTGTTTTTCGGCCGTTTACGGCCCGAAAATAAGCCGTGTGAACATACCCTTATACTATTAGAGCACTAAGGGTATGTTCACACACACTGTTTTCAGACGTAATTCGGGCATTTTACGCCTCGAATTGCGCCTGAAAAGACGGCTCCATTTCGCCTGCAAACATCTGCCCATTGCTTGCAATGGGTTTTACGATGTTCTGTTCAGACGAGGTGTAATTTTACGCGCCGCTGTCAAAAGACGGCACGTAAAAAGACGCCCGCGTCAAAAAAGTACATGTCACTTCTTTGGACGTTTTTGGAGCCGTTTTTCATTGACTCCATTGAAAAACAGCTCCAATTACGTCCGTAAAGGACGCCGAGAAAAACGCGAGTACTTGCAAAAATGTCTGAAATTCAGGAGCTATTTTCGCCTTAAAACAGCTCCGTAATTTCAGACGTAATTTGTTAAGACGTGTGAACATACCCTAAGGGTATGTGCACACACACTAATTACGTCCGTAATTGACGGACGTATTTCGGCCGCAAGTACCGGACCGAACACAGTGCAGGGAGCCGGGCTCCTAGCATCATAGTTATATACGATGCTAGGAGTCCCTGCCTCTCTGCAGGACAACTGTCCCGTACTGTAATCATGTTTTCAGTACGGGACAGTAGTTCCACGGAGAGGCAGGGACTCCTAGCATCGTACATAAGTATGATGCTAGGAGCCCGGCTCCCTGCAGTGTGTTCACTCCGGGACTTGCGGCCGAAATACGTCCGTCCATTACGGACGTAATTAGTGTGTGTGCACATACCCTAATAGTTTCGAGCAATTGACCTGATAAATTGCTTTGTATGGCCTAATGAAGTAATTTTTTTATCATGTCTAAACAGATCCTTGCATCATTTATGTAGAGGTATTGGCAAGACTGCATTTCTTTAAATTGTCGTATCCATCCATGATTGGTGATCTCTGCCAGCAATGCTTCACCTGGTTTGATCAGTGTCCAAATCCCACCTTTATTCCTATGAGTGGATTTTTCCAGCCACCTGGAGGTCCTCTGCAAACCACTCTTACAGGATTTAAAAAAGGTATGTGAACTGTCTCTTGAAAACTCCTCCTTAAAAAAATATCCGAAAATTAATTTTCACTATAGACTGTATAAAAACAACTATATTAAAGCGATTGTCTCATAAAGACAACCCCTGTCCATATGCCCTATTAGGGCATATAGACATCATAGCGGAAGATCCCGATTCAGGACCCCCCTTCTTTGAGCCAGGTCTAAGAGCTGCCAAGTAAGAGCATCCTCTGCTCTGGCAGAACCGGCCCATCGAAATAAAGACGTGTACTTCCTTAACTTATCTCTACACCCGACATATCGAACATGTAAAATAAAGTATACCTCTGACCGCTACCTCCGACGGAAGCCATTCGTCAGCCGTCCATCGTCCGTAGACTCCCATGTTAAAAAAAACTATAAGTTTAACGTATATATTTATTTACTGGATGGCTGTGACGGATGTCTCTTACAGATGCCATCCGCCCGCAACCTGTCGCCCATAGACTCCCATGTTAAAAAGCCTTCTAGGTTAATACGTTTTATTACTGGATGGCGCAAGATTGTATTGAATTAGTTTCATGACATATTGTATAACTTAAAGGGTTATTCCCATCTTCATATATCTAGCTATTAAGCTCACACTTCTAAAGTTATTACTTTTTGTAATTACCTTTCTTTATCCCACTGATGTCGTTTTCTTTATATTCATTCTTCATGTCGCTCTTTGTTTGTAGCTCGTTGTCTAGGGATCCAGTCACCACTATTTACCTTTAGCGGTGGCCGCGCTTGCGCAATGATATCCTCTCCGTCCCTAGGAGAGGATGTAATTTCTCTCATGAACGCGCATATCAGCGCATGCGCATTAGATGCCGAGCCGGCCACCGTTTGTGAGGACACATCAGCGGTCGGCTCAAGGTACTGCAGGGGGGGGATGCAGCTTAGCACAAGGGGGGAAGTGGCTTTCCACAAGGGGGAGAAGTGGCTTTCCGCACGGGGGGGGGAAAGAATGTTACAGAGAAGGGTGCCGGGTGTTGCAATTCACGGTGTGTTCGTCTCAACCAGGCTTACCATGCCTGGTTGAAACGATCATTCTCCCGATGCTGCTAGAACTACATTAGCTAGCAACGTCCGTGTAACGGCCGCCGTGCTGTTCCCCGCTTCTTCCACGGCCTCCTCTCCGGTTCCTGTACCCTCCATTCCCTCATGCTCATCCCAAGCTCCAATTACCCGATCTGGACACCACACCCTGCGGCTTCAGGTAACTGCATCTCTTACCTCGCTCCGTGGTCGTCAGCCACGATGTGCGACTGCAGTCACTAGAGGGCGCGCGCTGACTCTTCACCTTCTTAAGGGGCCAGCGCATGCCAAAATCCAAGAACTTCCTATTTAAGGATCCTCCTCCCTCGGATCCTTGCTTGTTCAACCAAGTTATCCCTGGGAGCTTCCCTGTACCCAGTCTCCCTGTTACCTTCCCTTCTGCCTTTGTCTGGATTTCCCGCTGTGACCTCAGCCTGAACTTTGTACTATCCTTGCCTGCCGCCTGCCTTGACCTATTGCTATCCATACTCGTAACAACGTCTGCTGCCTGTCCTGACTTCTGGCCTATACATCTGATTGCCTCTAAACCCACTTTGTCAAGCGTTGCCCTGGGTTACAAGCACCATCTCCCAGACGACACAGAGGATCCACAAACAAACCGATGAGAACCGTTATAGTTTGGAACGCGCACAGTGCACAACGGCTTGATTGACATCGAGCCGCTCACGCCCCTTTTTTATAAAAGATAAGAAGCACTAGCTGAGTTATCAAGTTTAAAAAAAAAGGTAGTTAGGGAATACATTTTTTAACAGCAATTGATTTCTAATTTAATTTCAGATTAGAATGCATAAAAAAAATATTTTTAACTCAACTTGGGAATAACCCTTTAATACAATTCAAGAAAAAGTAAGGGTGGACACTATGTATTGCATAGTTTGCTATTTATTCGACAGGCCACATGCAAAATTACATTTATATGGCCAAATTAAACCTTTCCTGGTGATAACAGTTGATCTCGGAGGGCTCCGTAGATTTCCGGACTGCTGTCTTTAGAGAAGGGGTTGCCTTTATGAGACCGTTTCTTTAATGCTTTAATGTCACAATGTTTTACATGTCAATGAATGTGACAATTTGTCGAATAAAAAAATCACACATTAAGAATCTCCACATAAATACATTATTATCCCCATCAAAGGCTGGAATAAAAAGCCCTCTTTCTCCTGTATTTCTGTTACTGTAGCCTGCAATGGTTAAGAACAGGAAAAAATTCAATTCAGAGGAGCCATGCACTTTGGAGGTATGCTTTAAGGCAATTATAAAACAACTCTCCATAAATCTTCGGGGAGCAATTCAATCGGACAGTCGTAAGGACGATGGAGAGGCAGGACATCAGCCTCGTTGCAGAAGACATTTGCATAACAGGCATACTGTGGATGCAGACCAGAGAGAGACAGAGATAACGGGGACTGGACAGCACGAACCTGAGGCAGGCAGCAGTGTAAACATAGGGATTCCCAAAGGAGAACCTCTCTGAAATTTCAGCTGAGGACAGGAGCATGTTGGCGAAGCCATGGTAGTCCCAGCAGAATTGGGTTAATAGCTTTAGGCAGAACATAAAAGGCTATTTGTTGCGAGTGAAGAACACCCACTTGCAACTTCAAAGGTTCTGCGATGGAAAGAATTGGGTCTGGCAGATGTTGACCATTCACAGAAGCAACTGCTAGAGGTTTCTCCAGAGGAGTCGTGGGCAAGTGGAGACGGTCTACTAAGGCCTGATGGAAGAAGTTCGTAGCCGCTCCGGAGTCTAGATAAGCTGGAACAGAGTGTGAATCTGCACCAGAGGAGATTGTCACAGGAATCAATAATTTGGGAGAGAAATTTGCAGAAGGAGTCGGTCCACCTAGGGTAGTCTCTTCTATCAACCCTAAGTGCTGGAGTTTCCCGGCTTCTGGGGACATTGATGCACAAAATGACCCTTGTGGCTACAGTACAAATATAGGCCAGCGGAACATCTGCGCTGCCGCTCCTGGACAGACAGTCTGTCCACCTGCATAGGCTCTTCAGGGACAACAACCAAAGGAGATAGCAGTGGAACTTAGGCGCCAGTCTGTAGGACCTGCTTTCTCGCAGAACTTGCAGGGTGCGTTCTTGGAACCTAATGTCGATCTGTGTAGCTCTGTATATACAACAGAAGAAAGAGCAGCTGATGTAGCTGGTGCCAGTGCTGTTAATATATCAGTTGATATACTGAATTGGATGAATGTACTGTAGATATGGTCCAAGCTAAATGAAATAAAATAAATGTGCACAAGGCCCCGGGACCAGATGGGTTACACCCTAGAATTCTTAAAGAGCTTAGTTCAGTTATTTCTGTCCCCCTCTTCATAATATTTAGAGATTCTCAAGTGACTGGTATAGTGCCAAGGGACTGGCGCAGGGCAAATGTGGTGCCTATTTTCAAAAAGGGCTCTAGGTCTTCCCCGGGTAATTATAGACCAGTAAGCTTAACATCCATCGTGGGGAAAATGTTTGAGGGGCTATTGAGGGACTATATACAGGATTATGTGACAAAAAATTGTATTATAAGTTACAGCCAGCACGGTTTTACTAAGGACAGAAGTTGTCAAACTAATCTAATCTGTTTTTATGAAGAGGTGAGCAGAAGCCTAGACAGAGCGGCCGCTGTGGATATAGTGTTTTCGTACTTTGCAAATGCATTTGACACTGTCCCTCATAGATGTCTAATGGGTAAATTAAGGACTATAGGTTTAGAAAATATAGTTTGTAATTGGATTGAGAATTGACTCAAGGACCGTATCCAGAGAGTTGTGGTCAATGATTCGTACTCTGAATGGTCCCCGGTTATAAGTGGTGTACCCCAGGGTTCAGTGCTGGGACCATTATTATTCAACTTATTTATTAATGATATAGAGGATGGAATAGCACTATTTCTATTTTTGCAGATAACACTAAGCTATGTAATATGTTCGTGAATTGCAAGCGGATTTAAACAAACTAAGTATTTGGGCATCCAGTTGGCAAATGAAGTTTAATGTAGATAAATGTAAAGTTATGCATCTGGGTACCAACAACCTGCATGCATCATATGTCCTCGGGGGAGCTACACTGGGGGATTCACTTGTTGAAAAGGATCTGGGTGTACTTGTAAATCATAAACTAAATAACAGCATGCAGTGTCAATCAGCTGCTTCAAAGGCCAGCAGGATATTATCGTGTATTAAAAGAGGCATGGACTCGCAGGACAGGGATGTAATATTGCCACTTTACAAAGCATTAGTGAGGCCTCATCTAGAATATGCAGTTCAGTTCTGGGCTCCAGTTCATAGAAAGGATGCCCTGGAGTTGGAAAAAATACAAAGAAGAGCAACGAAGCTAATAAGGGGCATGGAGAATCTAAGTTATGAGGAAAGATTAAAATAATGAAACCTATTTAGCCTTGAAAAAAGACGACTAAGGGGGGACATGATTAATTTATATAAATATATTAATGGCACATACAAAAAATATGGTGAAATCCTGTTCCATGTAAAACCCCCTCAAAAAACAAGGGGGCACTCCCTCCGTCTGGAGAAAAAAAGGTTCAACCTACAGAGGCGACAAACCTTCTTTACTGTGAGAACTGTGAATCTATGGAATCGTCTACCACAGGAGCTGGTCACAGCAGGAACAGTAGATGGCTTTAAAAAAGGTTTAGATAATTTCATAGAAAAAAAAAATATTAGCTCCTATGTGTAGAAATTTTTACCTTCCCTTTTCCCATCCCTTGGTTGAACTTGATGGACATGTGTCTTTTTTCAACCGTACTAACTATGTAACTATGTAACTATGTAGCCAGAAGAATCAGAGCATCCAAGGTAGATGGGAGATCACGACCCGCCAGCTCATTTTTTATCTGAGAGGCTAATCTCTGCCAGAAGGTTGCCATCAAGGCCTCATTGTTCAAGGCAAGCTCCTACCGTCGATTCCCCTTGGCGGAGAGTCAGAAGTGAAGCAGTGCGAAACACAGTGCGAAAAGTCTCTAGGAACAACTATAGGTTGGAAGACCCCGGCCCCTCACGTTCCGAGATAGGGTTCACCCATGCCAGAGCTTTGCCAGAGAGTAGGGAGACAATAAAGGCAACTTTGGTCAGTTCAGAATGGAATAGATGTGCATTCAACTGGAAGTGGATCTTGCACAGCTTGAGGAAACCTCGACAGGTTCTTGCATCTTCATCGTAGGTGGAAGTGGCAACGAAATTCCGGCCCCAGAAATGACTGGAGTGATGGCAGGTAGTGGAGTAGGTGAAGCAGCAAATGAAGCAAGATCCAAGCGTGTGGCGATAGCATTGACTGCTTGCAGAACCTGATCCTGGCGTGCTCTGAGGTCTCGCATGTCTGATTGCATTATTTGGACCAGCATCCTGGATTGACCACCGGAATCCATGGCCTGAGCAAACTGTCATGGCTGTGGGGAATGTGGACCCAATGGGCCACTCCGCAGTAACGGAGTAGCAGCTGGTTAAGAAAAATCTCAATGACAATCACAAGGGCGAGAGTACGTGGATAGCTGGCTTGTGCTGGATCTGTAGTCGTCACGGACACGGGACTTGGCACGGACAGCGGACACCGATACTGAAGTCGTCTCAGACACTGGACTCGACACGGACACCAGACATGGATACTGAAGTCATCACGGACACTGGACTAGACACGGACATCGGACACTAAAGTTGTCAGGGACACTGGACTTGTCATGGACAACGAACACTGGACTTAACACCGAACACGGATACAGGATAATGCTAGGGAACCTTTGCAGACCAACACAGTATTGCGGACTGACACAATATTGCTTAGGCAATGGGGAAGTGGGCATAGTTCTCTTTTTAAAGTCCCGGGTGTGCTGGGATTGGTTAGGGGTAATGTTCCTGGTGAGCTGGCCCTTTAAGACCGGGGATGAGCGTGCGCGCATCCTACGGCCATCGGCTGGAGAAGAGAGCAGTGTGCACCAGCGTCTCTGGGGAAGGAGACACCAGCAGGGTTTCAGAGTCCTGCGGTCACGGCTGCTGGTAAGTGGGGGATAACGGCAGTCAGCGACCGCGGGCATCACACACCCATCTACCGTTCTGAGAATTCCGCCCAGAAGTGGTCTTCATGGAAGAATTGTGGCCAAAAAGCCATACCTTCTGAGTGAAAACAAGGCCAAGCTGTTAGGAAAACGCCTGTTCCCTTAAGATCACCATGACTACTGTTCTAGCAGCTGGGAGGTTCTGTTTATACTTTGAGCCTATCTCTTTTCTCTGTCCTTCTGCCTATCAGGTGTAGGGTTCGTATTTATACCTGTTCTCCTCCACCTTTTCTTTGCTTGTGATTTTCCTGTCCTCATGTGTTTTGATCAAGCTACTTACCTACACCCTTTACCTCTGACTTCTGGACTTCTTGGAAATTGACTTCGGCATGTATTTGGATAACCCTTTGTTTACCGATTTTGATTATTTGCTCCCGATTGGTTCTGACCTCTGCTTTACCTGATACCCACTTGCTTACTGTTTTGGATGTTCTGTTTACCCGCTGGCTGTCTGGTTCCTGTTCAGGTTTTCCTGCATTGCACCACTTATCCACCATTGAACTCTGCTAAGACAACCTGGGTTCTATGCAGCAAAAACCATCCAGCCTTGTGGTCGGCTCTGGCAAAGACCTTAGAGTAGCCTTAGACACTGTCGATCACAGTTGTGGCGGATTTGAGGTTGCAGATTTATTTCCGCGCTTTCTCCCGGCAATCTCCAGCAGCCTTTGGGGAATAGCTCAACTTGCAATTGCATAATACAAGCGACTTAACTGTTCATGAAAACATAGGAACTGGGGTGCAGAAAAATGAGAGCAGGTTTTCTGTACTGATGAGTCAAAATGTCAAATATTTGTCTGTAACAAAAGGCAGTTTTTTCGCCAAAGGGCTGGAGAGCGGTACAATAATACGTTTCTGCAGGCAACAGTGAAGCATGGTGGAGGTTCCTTCGAAATTTGCATTTCAGCAAATGAAGTTGAGGATTTGGTCAGGATTAATGGTGTCCTTAATGCTGAGAAATACATGCAGATACTTATCCATCATGCAATACCATCAGGGAGGCGTCTGATTGGCTCCAAATGTATTCTGCAACAACCCCAAACATACAGCCAATGTCATTAAGAACTATCTTTAGTATAACGAAGAACAAGGAGCCCTGAAAGTGAGTCTGTCTGGGATTACATGAAGAGACAGAAGGATTTGAGGAAGCCTCCATCCACAGAAGATCTGTGGTTAGTTCTCCAAGATGTTTGGTACAACCTCCCTGCCGAGTTCCTTCAAAAACTGTGTGCAAGTGTACCTAGAAGAATTGATGCTGTTTTGAAGGCAAAGAGTTTATTATTTGTCACACCAATAATTGATTTCATTTAAATTTTTCTTCTGTTCATTCACTTTGCAATTTTTTAATTGATAAAAAAAATATTAACACTTCTATTTTTGAAAGCATTCTTACTTTTCACCATTTTTCCACAACTGCCTAAAACTTTTGCACAGTACTGTATATGTGTTCATCCCCTTTGCTATGAAACCCCTAAAAAGGTCTGGTCAAACCAATTAACTTATAATTAGTTAAAGAGGCTCTGTCACCAGATTTTCAAACCCCTATCTCCTATTGCAGCTGATCGGCGCTGCAATGTAGATAACAGTAACGTTTTTCTTTTTCAAAAACGAGCATATTTGGCCACGTTTTGAGCATTTTTATATTTATGCAAATGAGCCTTTCTTATGGACAACTGGGCGTTTTTAATCTTATTTCCAACTGGGCGTGTATTGTGTTCGTTACATCTGGGTGTGTTTACTTGTTTTACTAGCTGGGCGTTGTGAATGGAAGTGTATGATGCTGACGAATCAGCATCATCCACTTCTCTTCGTTACCACACAGCTTCTGGCAGTTCACAGACACACAGCGTGTCCTCGCTCATCCGACGCGATGAAGTTCCTGTGGGAGGAAGTGAGTGACGTCACAGCGTGATCTCGCGAGGACACGCTGTGTGTCTGTGTACTGCCAGAAGCTGGGTGGTAACGAAGAGAAGTGGATGATGCTGATTCGTCAGCATCATACACTTCCATTCACAACGCCCAGCTAGTAAAACAAGTAAACACACCCAGATGTAACGAACACAATACATGCCCAGTTGGAAATAAGATTAAAAACGCCCAGTTGTCCATAACAAAGGCTCATTTGCATAAATATAAAAATGCTCATAACTTGGCCAAAAATGCTCGTTTTTGAAAAAAAAAACGTTACTGTTATCTACATTGCAGCGCCGATCAGCTGCAATAGGAGATAGGGGTTTGAAAATCTGGTGACAGAGCCTCTTTAACCCCTTGATGCAGCATGACGACACTGTATGTCGTGGTGGGGGATTGAAGTATGGAGCAGGCTCACGGGCTGAATTACAGCGGACACCTCGCACTAATGGTTAGGATCAAAGAGAGCACTAATTCTGTCTGTTTAACCACTTAGATGCCACGGTCAATAACGACCGCAGCATCTAAGTTGTTAGGAAGAGCGGTATGCTGATTGTGGGGTGCCGATGGTTGTCATGGCAGCTCGGGGGCCTAATGAAGGCCCCAGGCCTGCCATCTTTCTGCTGATGTTAAGCTCTGCCTCTGTGAGGGCTTAATAGGAGCCGGTGAAAATGACAATATACAACATTAGTATTGCAGTGTATTGTATCTAACAATCAGTGGTTCAAGTCTATTAGGGGGCCTAATACCATTTTTACAAATAATTAAATAAAGTTTTTAGCAGTGTACAAAAAATAAAAAATTATTAAAAGTTCTAAAAAAAACAAATTTTTCCTCTAAAATAATGTTAAAAATAAAAAAAGTAACAAAATTGGTATCACCGTGTTCCTAAACCATGCAGGTGAGTGCTGTAAAAAAAAATCTCAACTCCCAGAATCGCTCTTTCTTTGGTCACCTCAGCTCTCAAAATGAATGTAATAAAAAGTGATCAGAAAGTCGTATATGCACAAAAAAACTACAGCTCGTCCTGCAAAAAATAAGCTCTCACACTGATCAAATGGAAAAATAAAAAAAAGTTATGGCTTTTATAATCTGGCGAGTCAATTCTTTTTTTTTTTTTTAACTAACAGTTTCTTCATTGTAAAAGTAGTAAAACATTAAAAAAATATATCAATTTGGTATAGTCATAATTGTATTGAGCCACGGAATAAAATTAACATGTCATCTTTACCGCACGGTGAATGCCGTAAAAACAAAACCCAAAGAACAATGGAGGGATTACAGTTTTCTCGAATTCCACCTCACAAAGATTTTTTTTCTGTTTCCCACTACATTATATGGTACTTTAAGTAGTGCCAGTAGAAACTACAACTTTTCCGGCAAAAAAATAAGTTATGACACTGCTCCATTGACAGAAAAATAAAAAAGTTATGGCTCTTGGAAGGCGGGGAGCGAAAAACAAAAACTAAAAAATAGTTAAAAAATGGCTTGAACTTCAAGGGGTTAAATAAGATCCCTTTGTGTGCAATCAAAGTGTCACGTGATCTGTCACATGATGTCAGTATAAATACACCTGTTCTGAATCTCCTGAGTCTACAACATCTCTAAGAAAGCAACGTGAAGACCAAGGAGCTATCCAAACTGGTCAAGGAAAAAGATGTGGAGAAGTATAAATCAAAATGGAAAGAATATGGGACAACTACAAACCTGACAAGAGAAGGCCACCCACCAAAACTCACAAACCGGCGAGGGGGTATTAACCTCTTCCCTCCGCAGCCATTTTTCAGTTTTTTCAGTTTTGTTTTTTCCTCCCCACATTGCAGAAGCCAAAGCATTTTTATTTCTCTGTCGATATAGCCGTATAAGGGCTTGTTTTTTTGTAGGACAAGTTATAGTTTTTCACAGCACCATTTCTTGTACCATATAATGTACTGGAAAACTAAATAGAATTTCTTTGTGGGGTATAATGGGAAAAAAAATATTCCTCCAATCTTTTGGGGATTTCCTTTTCATTGTGTGGTAAAAACTACATGTTAACTCCATTCTGCGGGTCAATATGATTGCGGTGATACCAAATTTATATATTTTTTTATGTATTACTACTTTTACAAGCAAAAAACGGATTGTTAAAATAATTTTTTTTTGTGTTGCCATATACTGAGAGCCATAACTTTTTATTTTTCTGTTGATTGAGGGATGTGAGGGCTTGTTTTTTGCAAGATTAGCTGTAGTTTTTATTGGTACCATATGACTTTTGAGGCACATATGACTTTTTGATCACTTTTTTTGAGGGAGATGGGATGACCAGTTTTTTACTGCTCTCACCTCGCGGGTTAAGTAATGTTACATTATCATAGTTCAGACTCTTACGGACGCAGCGATTACAGTTATGTGAATGTTTTTTTTACATAGCTTTTGGGGGGGAATGGGAAAAATGGGAGTTTTTTTACATAACATTTTTACCTTTTTTATATATATATATATATAATTTTTTTTCAATTTAACTGTATTTAACTTTCTTTATTAGTCCCCCTAGGGAACTTAAACCAGTGAACGTTGGATCGCTTACACGATATACTACAATACTAATGGATTTCAGAATATCGTAATTTTTACATGCTCCTATTAAGCCTACAGTGGGCTCTATAAGGGGGCACTCTCTACAGGGGGCACTATTTACTTGGGCTCTATGGGGACACTATCTACAGGGGGCTCTATGTGTATGTGTGTGTGTGTTACACAGTGTATGGTGCTATTAGAATCAGGGGCACAGTGTATAATGCTATTATAATTAGAGGTGCAGTTATGGTGCTATTATATTTAGGGGCGTAGTGTTTGGCACCATGAGAATTTTATCTTAGTTTATAGGTGTAGAAATGTTTGAAAAGTGGGAAGCTGAAGACATGTGAGCGGCAAACTGCAGAAATGGGCTGTGGCCGGGAGAAGTCATCATAGAGGTCTGGACCGAATGGAGAGGAAAAGAGAAAAGAACAAGCCGAATCTGAGAAGACGTCACCTGTGAGTCACATAATGTAAATGTTTATTCTGCCTTTAATCAGTACTGTAGTCACTGTATGATCTGGGTGGTATGATTTTGTGAATCAGCAACTACCAGCATATCCATACCATTGTTGGGCCATGCTGGGAGCTGTAGTTTCACGCCATACAAACCTATATGGCAGGGATTGCAATAAAATGAGCTGTATTTGGGCTAATGCTGTATTTATGTACTGAGCTTTGTTCTGGTGCTGTATTTATGTATTGAGCTTTGTTCTGGTGCTGTATATACAGTGAAGGAAATAAGTATTTGATCCCTTGCTGATTTTGTAAGTTTGCCCACTGTCAAAGACATGAACAGTCTAAAATTTTTAGGCTAGGTTAATTTTACCAGTGAGAGATAGATTATATTTTAAAAAAAACATAAAATCACATAGTCAAAATTATATACACTACCGTTCAAAAGTTTAGGGTCACTTAGAAATGTCCTTATTTTTGAAAGAAAAGCACAGTTTTTTTCAATGAAGATAACATTAAATTAATCAGAAATACACTCTATACATTGTTAATGTGCTAAATGACTATTCTAGCTGCAAACGTCTGGTTTTTAATGAAATATCTACATAGGTGTATAGAGGCCCATTTCCAGCAACCATCACTCCAGTGCTCTAATGGTACATTGTGTTTGCTAACTGTGTTAGAAGGCTAATGGATGATTAGAAAACACTTGAAAACCCTTGTGCAATTATGTTAGCACTGCTGTAAACAGTTTTGCTGTTTAGAGGAGCTATAAAACTGACCTTCCTTTGAGCTAGTTGAGAATCTGGAGCATTACATTTGTGGGTTCGATTAAACTCTCAAAATGGCTAGAAAAAGAGAGCTTTCATGTGAAACTCGACAGTCTATTCTTGTTCTTAGAAATTAAGGCTATTTCATGCGAGAAATTGCCAAGAAACTGAAGATTTCCTACAACGGTGTGTACTACTCCCTTCAGAGGACAGCACAAACAGGCTGTAACCAGAGTAGAAAGAGAAGTGGGAGGCCCTGCTGCACAACTGAGCAACAAGACAAGTACATTAGAGTCTCTAGTTTGAGAAATAGACGCCTCACAGGTCCTCAACTGGCAGCTTCATTAAATAGTTCCTGCAAAACGGCAGTGTCAAAGTCTACAGTGAAGAGGCGACTCCGGGATGCTGGCATTCAAGGCAGAGTGGCAAAGAAAAAGCCATATCTGAGACTGGCTAATAAAAGGAAAAGATTAATATGGGCAAAAGCACACAGACATAGGACAGAGGAAGATTGGAAAAAAGTGTTATGGACAGACGAATCGAAGTTTGAGGTGTTTAGATCACACAGTAGAACATTTGTGAGACGCAGAACAACTGAAAAGATGCTGGAAGAGTGCCTGACGCCATCTGTCATGCATGGTGGAGGTAATGTGATGTCTGGGGTTGCTTTGGTGCTGGTAAAGTGGGAGATTTGTACAAGGTAAAAGGAATTTTGAATAAGGAAGGCTATCACTCCATTTTGCAACGCCATGCCATACCCTGTGGACAGCGCTTGATTGGAGCCAATTTCATCCTACAACAGGACAATGACCCAAAGCACACCTCCAAATTATGCAAGAACTATTTAGGGAAGAAGCAGGCAGCTGGTATTCTATCTGTAATGGAGTGGCCAGCGCAGTCACCAGATCTCAACCCCATAGAGCTGTTGTGGGAGCAGCTTGACCGTATGGTACGCAAGAAGTGCCCATCAAGCCAATCCAACTTGTGGGAGGGGCTTCTGGAAGCATGGGGTGAAATTTCTCCCGATTACCTCAGCAAATTAACAGCTAGAATGCCAAAGGTCTGCAATGCTGTAATTGCTGCAAATGGAGCATTCTTTGACGAAAGCAAAGTTTGAAGGAGAAAATTATTATTTCAAATAAAAATCATTATTTCTAACCTTGTCAATGTCTGGACTATATTTTCTAGTCATTTTGCAACTCATTTGATAAATATAAGTGTGAGTTTTCATGGAAAACACAAAATTGTCTGTGTGACCCCAAACTTTTGAACGGTAGTGTATATTTATTTGCATTGTGCACAGAGAAATAAGTATTTGATCCCTTTGGCAAACAAGACTTAATACTTGGTGGCAAAACCCTTGTTGGTAAGCACAGCAGTCAGACGTTTTTTGTAGTTGATGATGAGGTTTGCACACATGTTAGATGGAATTTTGGCCCACTCCTCTTTGCAGATCATCTGTAAATCATTAAGATTTTGAGGCTGTCGCTTGGCAACTCGGATCTTCAGCTCCCTCCATAAGTTTTCGATGAGATTAAGGTCTGGAGACTGGCTAGGCAGTGACCTTAATGTGCTTATTTTTAAGCAACTCTTTTGTTGCCTTGGCTGTATGTTTTGGGTCATTGTCGTGCTGGAAGACCCAGCCACGAGCCATTTTTAATGTCCTGGTGGAGGGAAGGAGGTTGTCACTCAGGATTTGATGGTACATGGCTCCATCCATTCTCCCATTGATGCGGTGAAGTAGTCCTGTGCCCTTAGCAGAGAAACACCCCCAAAACATAATGTTTCCACCTCCATGCTTGAGGGTGGGGACGGTGTTCTTTGGGTCATAGGCAGCATTTCTCTTTCTCCAAACACGGCGAGTTGAGTTAATGCCAAAGAGCTCATTTTTTGTCTCATCTGACCACGGCACCTTCTCCCAATCACTCTCAGAATCATCCAGATGTTCATTTGCAAACTTCAGACGGGCCTGTACATGTGCCTTCTTGAGCAGGGGGACCTTGCGGGCACTGGAGGATTTTAATCCATTACGGCGTAATGTGTTACCAATGGTTTTCTTGGTGACTGTGGTCCCAGCTGCCTTGAGATCATTAACAAGTTCGCCCCGTGTAGTTTTCGGCTGAGCTCTCACCTTCCCCAGGTTCAAGGATACCCCACGAGGTGAGATTTTGCATGGAGCCCCAGATCGATGTCAATTGACAGTCTTCCATTTTCTTACTATTGCACCAACAGTTGTCTCCTTCTCACCCAGCGTCTTACTTATGGTTTTGTAGCCCATTCCAGCCTTGTGCAGGTCTATGATCTTTTCCCTGACATCCTTAGAAAGCTCTTTGGTCTTGCCCATGTTGTAGAGGTTAGAGTCAGACTGATTAATTGAGTCTGTGGACAGGAGTCTTTTATACAGGTGACCATGTAAGACAGCTGTCTTTACTGCAGGCACCAAGTTGATTTGGAGCGTGTAACTGGTCTGGAGGAGGCTGAACTCTTAATGGTTGGTAGGGGATCAAATACTTATTTCTCTGTGCACAATGCAAATAAATATATATAATTTTGACTATGTGATTTTCTGTTTTTTTTTTAAATATAATCTATCTCTCACTGGTAAAATTAACCTAGCCTAAAAATTCTAGACTGTTCATGTCTTTGACAGTGGGCAAACTTATAAAATCAGCAAGGTATCAAATACTTATTTCCTTCACTGTATGTACTGAGCTTTGTTCTGGTGTTGTATATATGTACTGATCTTGGTTCTGGTGTTGTATTTATGTACTGAGCTTTGTTCTTGTACTGTATATATGTATTGAGCTTGGTACTGGTACTGTATATATGTATGAGCTTGGTTCTGAAGCTTCAATTATATAGGATATATTTATAATGACAAAATTGCAGGGCAGATGGAATTGTTTTCAATTCATTGTATATTTATTGGGAACCTGTCAGGTAGTTTTAACCCCTTGAACTGCCACCATGCAGTAATACATGACCTGACAATATTTCCAAACATTCCCTTGTATGTTTTTTTCAGATGCTGTAAACTTTTAAAACAGCGCACACTATATGCTAATTACTCTATAAGGGGTCATGGGGCGGTGCCGCTATCCTGAAGAGTCACATAGTTCTGCCTCCAAACCCACCTTTCCATGCTTGATTGACATTCCCCTGGCTGTTATACATCCCTAGTAGCCTCCTCCAACTTTATCGGATGCACCATTGCCTTGTATTGCTTGGGCACGCACCATGCAGCGAGGTGTACTCTGCCCAGCTTCATTGCTGCACCGTGCATGTCAGGGGAGTGCAATGCAAAGGCGCAAATGCAAGAGTTGGTGGGGGTTGGTAGTGATGTAGAAAGGCCAGCTAGAATCGTCCCTGCCCTAAACATACTGATAAAGCTACACTGGAGTGGTTTAAGGGGAAACATTTAAATGTCTTGGAATTGTTGAGCCAAAGCCCAGACCTCAATTCAATTGAGAATCTGTGGCCTGACTTGAAAAATGCAGTATACCAACACAACCCATCTAACTTGAAGGAGTTGGAGCAGTTTTGCCAGGAAGAATGAGCAAAAATCCCTGTGTCTAGATGTGCTAAGCCATTAGAGACATATTAGAGACAAGGTGGCTCCACATAGCATTGATTTTTAGGGGGTGAATACTTATGCACCTGTAAATTGTAGCGCCCATGGCCGCGGGCCGTCGGGTTTACTCACCTCCCGACGCCCGCAGCCATGGATCTGTGAGCACTGGCCTCCGTCTCCCTCCTAGGAGATGCCAGCGCTCACTTCCGCTCCGTTCGACTGGATCCCGTAGGGTGCGCGCGCACGCTCGTGCCAGGCCTTAAAGGGCCAGCGCGCGCAATTAGGAAATCGTCATCACCATCAACTGCCACGATTTCCTGGTCTATAAGAAGGCCCCTGGCCTTCTAATCCTTGCCTGAGCGTTGTTAGTCTTTCCCAGTCTGTCTCGCAAATGGTTCCTTAGTGTCTCCCGTTCTAGCTGTTACCCGTGCCCTGTTACCGTTCCTGTATTCCGTATTGTTCCTGTGCCTACCCGCGTTCAAGTGCCATCTGCCACGTCAAGTGCCATCTGCCACGTCGAGTGCCATCTGCCACGTCGAGTGCCACCTGCCACGTCGAGTGCCATCTGCCATGTCGAGTGCCATCTGACACATCACGTGCCATCTGCCACGTCAAGTGTCATCGGATACTGCCCGCCACGTCTGGCGCCACTTGCCGCACCTGCCTCCATCCGTGCTGAAGCCACAGCCACCGCCCGGACTATTTCAGGTACCCAAGCATACTGTCTACCATTTACTTCTGCTTAGACTGTGACCTGGTCAGCTGCCTCCCCGCTACGGCGGAGCGGCCTAGTGGGTCCACATACCCTGTGCCCGTGACAGTACGCTCAGGCCATGGAACCCGCTGGCCAGTCCAAGACCCCAGTACAGAAGATTCAGACAGAGATGCATGACCTACGCACACGTCAGGATCAACTCCTTGAGGCGGTGAATTCTATTCTGGTCCGCCTGGATCTACTCGCTGTTCCACCCCCCGGTTCTTCCCCCTGAAGCTGTTGCCATGCCACTGCCTGTTGCTCCCCCTGTTTGTTCCGGATCCTCAGCTCCTCTGCCTCTTCCTCCTCGCTACGACGGTGACCCCAGAGCATGTAGAGGATTTCTCAATCAATGCACGGTGCATTTTAGGCTACGGCCTCATCTCTTCCCCTCCGAGGAGGCCAAAGTGGCATTTATTATCTCCCTCCTCGCTGGCAAGGCCCTCGCATGGGCGAACCCAATCTTGGAGAAACAAGGACCTGTATCCGCGGACCTAGCCTTGTTCCTGCAGTCCTTTCGTGCCGTGTTCGAGGAGCCGGGTCGAACATCCTCTGCCGCAGCCACTCTGTTGACCCTCAAGCAAGAAGGCTCCACAGTAGGGGAGTATGCTATCTCCTTCCGTACCCTAGCAGCCGAGCTGGCATGGAACAATGAGGCACTGGTGGCGACCTTCTGGCAGGGACTGTCCTCTCACATCAAGGACGAACTGGCAGCCCGCGACCTTCCTTCTACCTTGGATGCCCTCATCCTGTTAGCCACCCGGGTTGATATGAGAATCCGGGAGCGCTCTCTAGAGGTTCGTCAGGAGAGCCGGGCCCACAGACCAGCACCCTCTGCCCAGAGACCACTATTGTCCACTCCTAGTGCGCTACCTGAGGAACCCATGCAGGTAGACAGAGTCCGGTTATCTGAACAGGAGAAGCAGCGCAGACGCTCCTCTGGACTTTGTATGTATTGTGGCCTCAAGGGTCATTTTGTGCACCAATGCCCACAGAAACCGGGAAACTCCCGTATCTAGGGTTGGTTGGAGAGGCAACTCTAGGTGGAACGTCTCCAAACGTTAAAACCTCTTCCAAATTGTCGATACCTGTGGCCATCGTCACCGGACAGGCATCACATCCTTCCTCCGCCTATCTTGACTCTGGAGCGGCTGCTAATTTTATCCACCAGGATCTAGTGGATCGGTTTCAACTACCCACAGTCCGTCTGGAGAGACCCCTGGCAGTTGCTTCTGTGAATGGTCTACCGTTGCCTGATCCGATCATGCTCATCACTGAGCCGTTGACATTACGGGTCGGAGGTCTTCACTCGGAACAGATCTCCTTCCTGGTACTACCCAAGGCTATCAATCCTATCCTGCTGGGTCTGCCATGGCTCCGTCTACACGCCCCGACACTCGACTGGAGTTCTGGAGAAGTTCTTCAATGGGGTTCCAGATGCCATAGCCACTGCCTGTCACAAGTCCGTCCTGTTGTGCCCCCTCTGCCTCAGTCACTCTCCGATCTACCTTCTCAGTATGCCAGTTTTGCGGATGTCTTTTGCAAACGAGAGGCTGAGACGTTGCCCCCACATCGGAATTATGACTGTCCCATTGAACTGGTTCCCAATGCTTCTCTTCCCCGTGGACGAGTATATCCTCTCTCCTTGCCAGAGACTTTATCGATGTCAGCCTATATCAAGGAGAACTTGGAGAGGGGTTTTATTCGAAAATCTTCCTCCCCGGCCGGGGCAGGATTCTTCTTCGTTAAAAAGAGAGATGGATCTCTCCGACCCTGCATTGATTACCGTGGTCTCAATCAGATCACGGTCAAGAACAAATACCCGTTGCCACTCATTTCCGAGCTGTTTGATCGCATACGAGGAGCCCAAAAATTTTCCAAGCTAGATCTGCGGGGGGCCTATAATCTAATCCGGATTCGCCGGGGTGACGAATGGAAGACGGCATTTAACACCCGCGATGGGCACTACGAATACCTAGTGATGCCCTTCGGACTGTGTAACGCTCCCGCAGTATTTCAGGAGTTCGTTAATGACATCTTCCGAGATCTCCTCTATATGTGCGTTGTAGTTTATCTCGATGATATTCTAATTTTCTCCCCAGATCTGATGACCCATCGGAGGCATGTTCGTCAAGTTCTTCTGCGACTAAGAGAGAATCGCTTGTATGCCAAGTTAGAGAAATGCACCTTTGAAAAGAGGTCTTTGCCCTTCCTGGGCTATGTCATCTCGGATCAAGGCCTTAAGATGGACCCTGAGAAGCTAAAGTCTGTCCTGGAATGGCCACGTCCTCAAGGCCTAAGGGCCATACAGCGGTTCCTGGGTTTCGCCAATTTCTACCGGCAGTTTATTCCGAACTTTTCTTCTCTGACGGCCCCATCTCTACCCTTACCAAGAAGGGTGTGAACGCCAAGGTGTGGACTCCAGAGGCAGAGTCCGCATTCATTAGCCTCAAGAAAGCCTTCACTTCAGCTTCAATCCTCCATCACCCTGACGTATCTCGGCAGTTTTCACTGGAAGTGGACGCTTCCTCTGTTGGTGCAGGCACACTTCTGTTCCAGAGGAGCTCCAAAGGAAAGGCAGTAGTATGTGGCTACTACTCAAGACTGTTTTCCTCTGCTGAGCGCAATTATTCCATTGGAGATCGGGAGCTACTGGCTATCAAATTGGCCCTGGAGGAGTGGAGACATCTTCTGGAGGGTGCTGCTCACCCCATCCTGATCTTCACCGACCACAAGAATCTTACTTACCTTCAGTCTGCACAACGACTAAATCCTCATCAAGCCAGGTGGTCACTGTTCTTCACCCGTTTCCAATTTCTCCTCCACTACCGTCCCGCTGACAAGAATGTGAGGGCCGATGCCCTGTCCAGATCATTTGAGATGGAAGACACGGTGGCGTCCCTTCAGACGATCATAGACCCATCCTGCGTTGTCACCGCCAATCCTCTGTAGCTTAGAAATATCCCTCCGGGGAGAACTTTTGTTTGGTTGGCAGACAGAAAAAGAATTCTCCGCTAGGGACACAGTTCCAAACTGGCTGGGCACGCCGGTGTCCGTAAAACCCAAGACCTGGTCGCTCGTCACTTCTGGTGGCCCACGCTACCTAAGGATGTTCTGGACTTTGTCTCTGCTTGCACGGTGTGTGCCTCCAACAAAGTGACTCACAGCAAGCCTGCCGGCCTGCTTCAACCCCTGCCTGTACCCAGTGCCCCCTGGCAGCACATTGCTATGGACTTCGTCACGGACCTTCCTCTCTCAGCAGGATGCAACACCATCTGGGTGGTGGTGGACCGGTTCTCTAAGATGGCACATTTTATCCCGCTGACCGGCCTACCCTCTGCTCCTCTACTGGCAAGTTTCTTCATTCTGCACATCTTCCACTTGCATGGCTTGCCTCTTCACATTGTGTCCGACCGGGGGGTTCAGTTTACCTCCAAGTTCTGGAGAGCCCTCTGTAAACTCCTGGATGTGAGTTTGGACTTTTCCTCTGCCTATCACCCCCAGTGCAATGGGCAAGTTGAGAGGATCAACCATATCATGGAAAATTACCTCCGCCACTTCATCTCTTCACAGCACGATAACTGGGTACAGCTTCTTCCATGGGCGGAGTTTTCATACAACAACCACACAAGTGAGTCCACCACTTCCACTCCGTTTCACATCGTGTACAGTCAACATCCCAGTGTCCCTCTTCCTGTGTCGACTTCATCTCAGGTACCCGCTGCTGACTCTGCATATGGGGACTTCCTGCAAATCTGGCAACAGACCCGGTCCTCTATTTTGCTGGCGGTCGAACGCATGAAGCGAAAGGCAGATACTAGGAGAAGAGAGCCGCCTCAGTATCTTCCGGGGACTAAAGTCTGGCTGTCCTCTCGGAACATTCGCTTGAGGGTGCCCTCATACAAGTTCGCTCCCAGGTTCCTTGGTCCTCTCGAGGTCCTGCAACAAATTAACCCTGTCTCCTATAAGCTGCGGCTGCCTCCTACCCTCAGAATCCCTAACTCCTTTCATGTGTCCCTCCTGAAACCAGTGGTCCTGAACCGCTACAGCAAGACCTCTAGTCCCACAGTTGCTCCCAGCGGTCCTTCTGATGTATTTGAGGTAAAGGAGATCCTGGACCGCAAGAGAGTAGGAGGAAGGACTTTCTATCTGGTGGACTGGAGAGGGTTTGGTCGTGAGGAGAGGTCCTGGGAGCCAGAAGAGAACCTCAGTGCTCCTGCTCTTATTAAAAAGTTCCTCTCTCACTCTGGCCCCAAGAAGAGGGGGCGTAAGAGGGGGGATACTGTAGCGCCCATGGCCGCGGGCCGTCGGGTTTTTGCTTACCTCCCGACGCCCGCAGCCATGGATCTGTGAGCGCTGGCCTCCATCTCCCTCCTAGGAGATGCCAGCGCTCGCTTCCACTCAGTTCGGCTGGATCCCGTAGGGTGCGTGCACACGCTCGCGCCCGGCCTTAAAGGGCCAGTGCGCGCAGTTAGGAAATCGTCATCACCATCAACTGCCACGATTTCCTGGTCTATAAGAAGGCCCCTGGCCTTCTAATCCTTGCCTGAGCATTGTTAGTCTTTCCCAGTCTGTCTCGCAAATGGTTCCTTAGTGTCTCCCGTTCCAGCTGTTACCCGTGCCCTGTTACCGTTCCTGTATTCCGTATTGTTCCTGTGCCTACCCGCGTTCAAGTGCCATCTGCCACATCGAGTGCCATCTGCCACGTCGAGTGCCATCTGCCACGTCGAGTGCCATCTGCCACGTCGAGTGTCTTCTGCCACGTCAAGTGCCATCTTCCACGTCAAGTGCCATCTGCCACGTCAAGTGCCATCTGCCACGTCGAGTGCCATCTGCCACGTCGAGTGTCTTCTGCCACGTCAAGTGCCATCTGCCACGTCAAGTGCCATCTGCCACGTCAAGTGTCATCGGATACTGCCCACCACGTCTGGCGCCACTTGCCGCACCTGCCTCCATCCGTGCTGAAGCCACAGCCACCGCCCGGACTATTTCAGGTACCCAAGCATACTGTCTACCATTTACTTCTGCTTAGACTGTGACCTGGTCAGCTGCCTCCCCGCTACGGCGGAGCGGCCTAGTGGGTCCACATACCCTGTGCCCGTGACATAAGTTTTCTGTTTTTTGTCTTAATTATTGTATTAAAATATTTTGCACCTTCAAAGTGGTAGGCATGTTGTGTATATCAAATGGTACAATCTCCCTAAAAAGCCATCCATATTAATTTAAACGCTATGTAAACCTATTTTTTTAATAAATAGGTCAGTGAGTGTGTTTGGTGTAACTTTATAAATAGTTTTTATTAAAAATTATTTTTACTTTTTGAGATACAGCTGCTGTGTATCCTGTATCTAGTGCTAAAGTCTACTCCCGTCAGTTCCGCGGGACTTAGATGTGATAGATTACAGGTGGATCCTGCGTGTCTCTGAACCTGTCAGGTCCGCGGGACTGACGGATTCAGGTAATAGCAAACGATACAGCTTCTCTGTTTAGAGCATACTGAGCAGCTGTATGTAGAGTTTATTAAAATAATAATAATAATAATAATGCCCTGCAAAGGTGTGCATAGCCTTTAAGGTTGTAATGCAATAAAAGAGGAAAATCAACAAGCAGGTAAATAGTTTTGCAAGGCACTGTAATAGCTTATTCCAAAATGTTGAAAGTTTTAGGAGGATTGTATTGAATTTTTTTTAATACACTGCAAAAAGTCTGTTTGAGCCTGGCACTTCATCTAACTATTCGAAAGACATATTCATATTCAATAGTTGTTGGGCCTCAGGGGCAAGTCTGGTAAGAGCAATTCCCCTCAATAAGTGTGTGAGTTTGACAGGAGAGGCAGCAGCAGGTTCAGCATACAGATGCTGATAATATTGGCAAAATATATCGATGTGATTTGGATTGGATATGGTATGTCCTGTCCTTACCTTATTTTAATTAAGGAATCTTATAGATGCCATAAAATGAAAGGTTGTGTCTCCTGAAAAATGTACGGTCATTATATTTTTAGATACAATTCTGTATATATTTACAGAACATGCTACATTCTATTTACAGGTTTATTAGCAGACAAGGCAATTGGGCAGATTTACTAAGAATTGCGTTTCATACACCAGTCTTAGCTTAAAGCCAGCAGGAGGAAGACTTCTATTGCCAGTTTATCTGTTATTGCGTCTTTCTCTCCCTGCTCCCTCTTCCTGCTCACCCCTCCCCTCTCCATAAACTTATATGGGTAGCAGTGTCTGTGTGTATCTCTCTCAATGCTCTCTCCTCTTTCTTCCCACCCATCTACATAGACTTCTATGGGCAGCATGTCTGTGTCTTTTCTTTCACTCTGCTTCCTCCTCCCCTCTCCATAGACTTTTATGGGCAGCAGTGTCTGTGTCTTTCCCTACCTGCTCCCTCCTCCTGCTCAACCCTCCCCTCTCCACACCTATATGGGCAGCAGCGTCTGTGTGTGTTTCTCTCACTGCGCCCTCCTCCTGCTTCACTCCCCTCTCCATAGACTTCTATAAACAGCGTGTCTACGTCTCCTCTCTCACTCTGCTCCCCACCCCTCTCCATACACTTCTATGAGCAGCGTTTGTGCATTTCTCTTTCTTTCCGTGCTCCCTCCTGCTTCCCTTCTCTCTCCATACACTTCTATAGGCAAGCAGTGAAGAGACACGTCCCCACTTCCTGCAGTCTATCTCCTCTGCTTTGTATTTAGAGATTGATTTTGCTTGATAACAGAGGTTGGACAGCAGATTACAGGAAGTGAGACACGTGGCAATAACTTAACACAGAATTTGCATGGATAAAACAACTAAATTTTCACAGTATGTAAATTACAAAGTTGATATATATCAGGTAAACTATTATATTAGCATAAGTTGTTTGAAACATTGATGTCCATTTAATTTAATAGGACACCCATAAACTTCTTTATACAAAGGCCCTTTTACGCGGTCCAATAATCGGGCAAACGAGCATTCATATGAACACTCGTTCCAGATCATTGCCCTGTTTACAACACTCATTCATCAGCTGTTCTGCTCGTCAATGCAGCAATAAGTATTATCGTTGTTGGCAACACATCTCACACAGGGAGAGGTGCTGCCAACATGATGGAAATGTATGGGGACGAACGATAGTAGTAACGATTGCTCGTTACTATACATAACCAAGCATTGCTCCTTGTGAAAGGAGCCAACGAGCGCCGATCAACGAGCTGCTTCGATGATCAGCGCTCAATTTCCCATATCGAGCTATGTAATAGGACATTAACTGTTATTTTACTTGAGATAAATATATATTTTTGTAACTAAACTCAGTGGTGTGACATCCCTTTTACTTTTTAGGCATTACTGTAATGGAGGTTTGTCCTGACAAGGATCTTCTTCTAGTTGGATCTGATGATGGGACCATGATAGTTTGGGATATCAAGGACATTGAGGTCATCCACACACTAACTGGTCATTCAGGTAGCTGCATGAACATACTGAGAGCTGTTGAAAAGACAAAACTTTAAAATAGGATTTTAGGTGCACTTATAGATAAAGAACACGAATTAGCAGAGTTTACAATGCACATGAATTCATAGCAATATCCTATGGAATCACTAGTTGAGCAATTCCCAGGGTGGAAGTTTATAGATGAGCTATTCTCCAAAGGCTGCTGGAGACTGTCAGGTATGAGCATGCAAATAAATCTGCAACCCCAAATCTGTCACAAATCCGATCAATAGTGTCTAAGGCTACTCTATGTTATTCACCAAAGCCTACCGCAAGGCAGGTTGGTTTTTGCTGCATAGAACTCAGGTTGTTTTAACAAAGTTCAGTGTTGGATAAGAGGTGCAATGCAGGCTATACCAGAACAGGTAACAAGACAGCCAGAGGGTAAACTCACAAAGCTAGGGGATGTCAGGCAAAGCAGAGGTCAGAACCAGCCAGGAACAGAAAGTCCAAATCAGGTAATCCAGAGACAAACCGAGGTCCAATTCCAGGAAGTCAAAAGCCAAAGGTACAGGGTATAGTCAGTAGCTTGACCAAACACAGGGAAACCAGGAAATTCACAAGTAAAGAAAAAGGGGAGGAAGCCAGGTATAAATACTCCACCCTTACACCTGATAGGAAGTAAGACAGAGAAGTGGAATAGGCTCAACAAGTATAACCAGAACCGCCCAGAAGCTAGACTAGTAGTCATGGCGATCTTAAAGCAACAGAAGTTTCCTAACACAATAAACTAATAACATTTTGAATAATGTATAGATTAAGCATGCTCAAGTATAATTCAACATCCATGCTAATGTAATGAAATTCAGATGATTATCGAAATACTAGATTATTGTTGTTGGTCTATGTATTTGGAGATGTTGATACCCAACTTGGTAGCCAATATTCTTTTTATGTTGGGTTAGACCTTGTGTGACCAGCAGGTAACTTGGTATATATTTGCACGGAACAGTTTTTGCAGTTTCATAAAAGACATTGGGGCAGATTTACTATTTAAAATGCGCCAGAATTGTGGCTTGATTAGACTCAGAATTCAGGCATACATGCTGTGTGCCACATTTATTAACTGTTTAGACCCTTTTTTTCATGATTGAGGGGGGAAGAGGCGTGGTTTAAATTCAACACTGCGCGACAAAATTTTGGTGCAAAAAACTGGCATTAACTAAGCCAACCAAGAGGTGGTATAACTAAGAGAAAAGTGTCGAGCATGTCTGGCTAGATCAGGGATCTCAAACTCGGCAGGGTAAGTGGGCCACATATAGAAAAAATTAGAAGTTGACGGGCCGCATTTCAACAATCCAGTTTTCCAGTTTAAGTGCCGCTAAATGCAGTCCAGCGGCTCAGTTGGCAGCGTTTGGCAGACAGAGAAATGTCAAGATTGGGCAGCCGCTTTTAAGATAGTGCCACAGAGAGCTCTGTAGATACTGCCACAGTGCCCTCTGTAGATACTGCCACAGTTCCCTCTGTAGATACTGCCACAGTTCCCTCCGTAGATACTGCCACAGTGCCCTCTGTAGATACTGCCACAGTGCCCTCGGTAGATAATGCCTTAGTGCCCTCGGTAGAAAATGCCACAGTGCCCTCGATAGAAAATGCCACAGTGCCCTCGGTAGATAATGCTACAGTGCCCTCTGTAGATGCTGCCACAGTGCCCTCTGTAGATGCTGCCACAGTGCCATATATGGACAGTGATGTCAGGGGCTTGCCCAGAGCTGGTGTCCCGGAGCAGAGCCGCTTCTAGCACTCTGCTTGGGACTTCAGCTGTGCTCCTGACATCACTGTCCAGCTCTGGGGAAGCCCTAGACATCGCTGTCCATATGTGGACAGAAATGACAGGGAATTCCACAGAGCCCTGGAGCAGAGCCTATACTAGTGCTCTGCTCGGGACTCCACTCTGGGGAAGACCCTGACAACACTGTCCATATATGGACAGCGATGTCAGGGTATTCCACAGAGTCCCGGAGCAGAGGCTATACTAGCGCTCTGCCCGGGACTCCGCTCTGGGGAAGACCCTGACAATACTGTCCATACATGGACAGCGATGTCAGGGAATTCCACAGAGTCCCAGAGCAGAGCCGATACTAGCGGCTCTGTGTCCCGCGAGCCGCAGATGACAGCTTCAGGGGCCGCGTGCTTGAGACCCCTGGGCTAGATGCACCAAATTTATTATACAGCATGCACCACTTTAATAATGGCGTATTTTTCTGACTGTCTTGTCATAAACTTATTATACAGCATGCACCACTTTAATAAAGGCGCATTTTCTGAATGTCATAAACTAAAGGGGGTTTTACACTGGGCGATTATCGTGCAGACGAGCATTCATAAAATGCTCATTGCCGATAATTGCCCTGTGTAAACAGGGCAGCGATCAGCAGATCAACAAGCAAATGCTCGTTTTAAAAAAGTAAAATATTATCGTTGTCGGCAGCACATCTCCCTGTGTAAACCGGGAGACGCGCTGCCGACATGATAATAATGTATGGGGACGAGCGATCAGAGTAAGGACCGCTCGTTCCCATCCATAGCTCCGTGTGACAGGAGCAAACGAGGGCCGATTCACGATGTCTCGTAGATCGACGTTCGCTGCACCAGCCTATTGTCGGCCAGTGTAAGAGGCCCTTAAGACAGTATTCTTAAATCTGCACCATTGTTCTAGGGATAGTTTCCTCGAAATAAATCAATTGCGGTATCGTAATAAAATGTACTGCAGAATACATGCAGACTTATCAGTGTGTATAGTGTTACTATGCTATCTTATCTAGGCCTCCAGCATTATAATAGATGGGATATTTAATCCCCAGCAATCTGATGATCCTGTCCCAGTCTACACATCAAAGCTGACAAGTGAGCTGCATAACACATGAAATGACAGTTTATTGAACCTGCTTTAGTGGCCAGTATAAAAAAATAAAAATTAAAAAATAGTTAAAAAGAATAGTTAGAAAAAAATGTAACAAATAGCTCCAAAAATGTAAAAGCAAAAATATTTTATAATAAAAACCTGATGTAAATAATATTTCATTTTATTATTATACATTATCTTTATACCTAAGTATAGATCATAGTTGTCTATGTCCTCTTACAGCTGGGATACGATGCATAAAGTTTTTCGGTTTGGGGACTAGAGCTGTTTCTGGTTCTCTGGATCATACATTACTTCTGTGGAATCTAATAACTGGTAAAAAGTATTTGTGTATTCAAGAAGATCACACAAACTATGAAAATGCTTATCTGCATGTAGATGAGAAGATTGGGATAATTTACTCAGCAACCGGATCTAAGGTAAAACACTATCTTTGTCTCTAAACCAGACAGATTAGATACACACAACAGAGAGAATGAGTAATTTACATTTATGTTTTATCTATTCAACCCATATATTTATTAGAATGTGTTAAGGTCCTTTTTCACGGCCCATTATGGGCTGTGAAAAAAAAGCGCCGTGAAAATGAGGCAGTTCGTTGATCGGTGCTCGTTTGCTCCTTTCACAACCCTTTCACAACCCTTTCACAACGAGCGAGGACACATCGGCACCAGGCGACAGAGGCTACATCGACTTACCTGCAAACGCCGATGCTGCTGCAGAATCAACTGTAGCCTCTGTCGCCTGGTGCCGATGTGTCCTCGCTCGTCCGACACGATGCAGGACCTGGGGCAGGAAGTGACGTCACAGCGTGATCTCTCGAGAACACGCTGTGTGTCAGTGGACTGCCAGAAGCTGGGTGGTAACAAAGAGAAGTGGATGATGCTGATTCGTCAGCATCATACACTTCTATTCACAACGCCCAGCTAGTAAAAGAAGTAAAAACGCCCAGATGTACATACACAATACACGCCCACTTGTACATAACTTTAAACACGCCCAGTTGTACTTAAGAAAGCCTAATTTGCATAAATATAAAAATGGTCATAACTTGGCCAAAAATGCTCGTTTTTGAAAAAAACAAAACGTTACTCTTATCTACATTGCAGCGCCGATCTGCTGCAATAGGAGATAGGGGTTTGAAAATCTGGTGACAAAGCCTCTTTAAGTAAAGGCAAACAATTCACATATTAAAAATGAATCTCAATCAAGAAAATGCTTCTTCCCCAAGCTTTTATATGATATGACCAAGTCATTTTATCACAGCATGGCAGCAGATTTACCACTGATGGCCGACATACATGCAGGATTCTAAATGTTTGTTTGAAAGGCGTTGTATGAGATTAGAAAATAAAAGGCCTGTAGTTTTTCCACCATAGATTATACTAGAGAATTATAGGTTATACTAGGGAAGGATTTCTGGATTACTGGAAAAGAAAGTGTAGTCAGAACAAGCATATGAAAATAGTGCCAGATAGAGTGCTAGTAAAGTGTTATTCTGTCCAGGGTTACATACATTTTGAACCATACAATAATATGGAGTTGTCGATCGCTGCACATGCTGGTAAACAGTGGTGTTGAATTTTTAACCATTAATGTTGTGCCTTTTTAATTATTATATTTTCTATGCAAATTATGAGTTGTTATTATTAATGAGAGGGGACATGACCTATCTTTTTGTGCTGCAGATTTGAGAAAGATTTCCCTGGGAGTGAAAATGTGTTGAGGTTCCCCCATGGTAATATGGTTGGGAAAACCGCTCTATATCTTAATTTCTCAACATTTTGTATGTGTACACCAGGAAAACAGGTCTAAGGGATACGAGTGTTATAGTTTAGACCTCTTTGAATGCTTTTGTAACCCCCCTTGAACTCGTTGAATGCTTTTGTTACCCCCCCCCCAGACCTTTTTGAATGTTTTAGTTACCAGGGCGCTGTTGCAAGCTGATTCTGTTATGGGGGCACTATTCCAAGCTTGGTTCTACTTTGGGAGCACAGTTGAAGACTGGTTTCCGTTATGGGGCACTGTTGTAGGCTGCTCTGTTAAGGGGGCTCTCTGTCTAGCACTATGGAGACAATGTGATTATTTCAATCAAGTAACCCTCTCTTATGGGGCAGGATGGCACCTGAAAAGTTGTCAATACATACTTACAGTATGTCCCTATTTTCATCTCCAAAATGTGGCATTATGTATCCGTACCTCTCCTAACTCCCATCCCCTCTTAATGATGTGGCTAAGCCATGTAAAGTAAGAAAGTACCCAGTCCCAACCACCCTAGATGTCAAAACGGGAATCAAGGCGGTAGCAGTTACCAATGGAAGTATCATAGCAATAATAGCCACAGGACGATGTAAGATGTTGCCAGTTAAGCAATTGTATTACAAATAATGACTGATCCTAGCCCTAGGACATAGTCTTGTTTTACATTTCTGACTAGGGGTACTAAGCTTAGAAACATTTAGAAACACTTCTTGAGCTAAAAAAGGTAGATCTGAGAAAGGTTACATTTTTTCATCCTATGTAGCTATGTAAATTTAGCTGGCAGCCTAATAGTACAACACATCTGTTCATGTTTCTTGTAGGTCTTTGGGTGGAATATAGAATCTGGGGACCCTATATTATCCCTCACACCTGGTGTTCCTGGGTTTCCACTGCAAGCTGCAGTATTCACCCCGCAAAAGATCCTGATGACAGTAACTGAAGGAGGAACGTTACATCTCTGGGACAGTGCAACAGGAGATTTAAGAGGGTCAAGACAGCTACCAGGAATAGATGAGGAAACAGCACACCCAATTTGTAGCTGCATTGTTCCCAAATATGGAAAGATGGTGGTTGGATTCAAAAATGGCTTCTTAGCACTGGTATGTAAGGTTATATAGTTAACTTATTATACAGAAATAATTTTTGGGATGTCAATCAGCACTCTGGGTTCTCAGCATTATCTGGCCATCCACCAATTGGGTATGCACTTGTACAGTGTAAGTATTTCCTGACCCATTGGACTCTGTAGGGTAAAAGCTACGACTGTATTTAGCAGGGAGCCTTGCTAGGGTCCTAAAAGATCAGGAGCTCAAGCCCCAAGACAAATTCCCCCCCCAAAATGTTTTTATATATATATATATATATATATATATATATATATATATATATATATATATATATATATCATGGAGATAAGACTACAGCTCCTATAGCTACCCCCTGCAGATAGTAGGGATGTCACGATACCAGAATTTGGACTTCGACACCGATACTTCGTGTAGTATTGCGATACTCGATACCAAAACGATACTTTTGCCAACAATAATAATAAGTTTAAAAAAAAGTTCTTCCATTTTCTGATGTGAGGCACATGGTGTGATGAATTTTGAGCCTCCACGTGCCTCACATTAATAGTAAGTAACCTCATCATGTTCCTCAGTCATAATGGACAACATTGGGTTAATTTGTGAGGTACATGATGGGGTTAATTACTATTAATGTGAGGCACAAGGAGGTTCAAAATTCATAATACCTCGTGCCTCACATTAATAAGTGAAAGAAAGCAGTTTGTTTTTTGATAGCGTAAACATGAATAACGCTATAAATGTGTTATTACGGTCACGACGATACCGAATATGTGTATATTTTATCTATCGAGACTTATTTTAATTTTTATTGTAATGTGTGTGTGTGTGTTTTTTTTATTTAACATTACTTTTTTTTTTTTTACTTTAATGTACTGGCATATATCTATATGCCAGTACATTAGCCTGTGTACTGATAGTACACAGGCAGTTGTTAGGACATACCTAAGTATGCCCTAACAGGAAATATGGTCAGACAGCCCTGGGGTCCTTCAGTGGACCCTGGGCTGTCTGACCATATATGGTATGTCCCTCGATCGCATCCCAGGGATTCCCTGTGATGCGATCCAAAGGGCATCCCCCCTTCTCATTTTCCCCTTGAATGCTGTGGTCAGCTTTGATCGCAGCATTCAGGGGAATAGCAGCGGAGAGGTTTCTCTGATCTCAGTCGCGGGGCTGCGGCTGTGTAATACAGCCATTGCCCCGCTCCTGAGAAGAGCGCTCGCGGTCAGCATGAGGTGATGCGGCCGGCACTGCACTAATGTGCGGCGGCACAGGCACTGAAGACAGAACATGGGGGGATTTTCCAGTGCGCTCATTAGTGCAGCGCCGGCTGCATCACATCATGCTGACCGCGCGCGCACTTCTCAGGAGCAGGGCAATGGCTGTATTACACAGCCGCAGCCCCGCTCTCATATATTCATGTATTACTATACTAAGTTGTGCGGCTTCACAGCTTAGTATCGAAATACATAAAATAACTATATCGAACCGTTTGAGGGTGCACTGTATCGAAACATTATCGAAGTTTCGATGCATCGTGCATTTCTAGTAGATAGTGCTACACACACATACACACACACACACACACAAACACACACTCCCTGTAGATAGTGCCACACACCCCCTGTAGATAGTGCCCCAGGTAGACAAATTGAAAAAAATAATTATACTCACCTAGCCCCGTTCCCACCACGAACGGAGCTGCAGAGTCTCAGTCTCCTCAGTGCTGCAGGCCGTGAGATGCCGAGATGGTACCCTTGTGTAGGCTGGCGTGATCCAGTGATGTCATTGCGCCAGCCTGCGCATGGATCCTGTCCCAGCGTCTTATAGGCTGCAGGCTTAACATGGCCTGTAGCCTAGTGAATCACAGAGCAGGGAGCTTAGCTGATAGCTCCCTGCTCCGCCATTGAATTCAATTGTATATGCGTCCTGAGGACACAGATACAATTGAATGTGGACACAGATACAAGTGAATGTGGCAGTCGCCCGGGGATCCGGGGCATCGGGCCTAAAATCTGGGGCTTGGGCCCGATGCTAGCGACGCTACTGGTACTGAGGCATACACAACTTCAAAGATAGCTTAGTAAATTTCACTCATTGACCACTGTGAATACTTCTTTGAAATGCTAGTATCTTAGACACACCACTAATCTGCACATTTGAGGCAGTAAAATTACAACTCTTTACAAAGCTATTACCAAAATTTGGCCTTAGAACATAGAAATGTTTCAAGAAATAATTGTCATGATGGTAATCCTATATGTTCTTATACTATAGATTTCTTCAGGAGGAGGTGTTTCAACTGAAAAGATGGCCAGTGCTCTGATCTTTGTAGTAGTGGCTGATGATGAGTCATTGTTTGCTGTTGGTAAGCAGGGGTATATATATATTGTTGCCATATTGGCTTCTCCTGAGTGGTACTGTGTAAACGTACAGGAAATTATTGCATTTCATTCTTTTTCTTGTATATGTTTTGTTTTATTTGTTGGTTAAATTACTAGACACCTTAATAGTTTTCTTCCTCACCAGATAGACTGTAAGTAATATATTAACTGAATAACGTTGGGTTCTTCTAAGCAGGAAATTCTATTCAAATTAAGTTTATTTTATATTTACGGAAACTTAGGGCTCATTCAGACGAGCGTATATCACGTCCGTGTGACGGCTGTTAAAACAACGGCCACCACACGGACTAATGTATTTTAATGGTGCCGTTCACACGACCATTGTTTCAACGGTGCATGTGAATGGTCCGTGAAACATGTCCTTTTAGACTCTAGTCCATGGGGGATGCGTGATAACGCATCCCACACGGGTGCAGCATGGGTGCACCTCGGACGTGAAAAACTGTAGTTTTTCATGCCCAAGGTTGGCCACGTTCGTGTGAATGTACCCTTAAAGGGCTATTTCTATTACAGTATCTTTAGACATGTCAAAGGGTCACATAGGACGGTAGTTTCATCATCATTGGAAATATATATAAGTGGTTGTGATGTTATGTAAAATGCTCAAAATTCTCTGGCGCTGCTTTAAGATTGCTTGAAGTCTTTGACACACTTGCAGTAGGGAACCAATGGAAATTTCTGAGTAGAACTGAAGAGGAACAAGTAACACAGCCTATATGTTTGGGATCAGGGGTGAACCTAGCCTCTCTGCTGCCTGAGGCGAACTATAAAAAGACGCCCCCCCCCCCCAAATCTATCTGAGTTTTTCTCATTACTAGCTTTACACAACAAACACGCAATATATACATTTTTTAAATAGGAAAACATTTGCTGTTTTTTGTTAAAGTGCTGTTTGAAGTATAGAAAAGATGTAAAGAATTCTTCTTTAGTATCATAGATCAACAACGCAGCATTATCACTGAAAATGGTTTAACACATCTTCGTGCCAGGTGAAACTTCAATGACTGTTTTGAAGCGGCCAGCCTGGGCTGGTTTCTTTGCTCTACCTGCTGTATTGTAGTGGTCTGCCTGTGCTGGCTCGATGCCAGTGGTGGATTAATATGATCTTAGGCCCTGGGCTGTGCATAAGTTATCTGCCCACACCCTACACTTAAGTCTCACCTACATGTCAAAGTTTATCACATGCCACTCTGCAGACTGTCTCTTAGCCTGATCATGTGCCTCCACACTCACACTTTCCCACAGCCCCCACCACAGTAATGTACATAGATTGTAAGACCAACATTACAAATAATACCGCCATACTGCTACTGAATAATACCTCCATACTCTTACTGAATAATACCCCCATACTGAATAATACCTCCATACTGTTACTGAATAATACCTCCATACTGTTACTGAATAATACCTCCATACTGATACTGAATAATACCTCCATACTGTTACTAAATAATACCTTTATACTGTTACTGAATAATACCTTTATACTGTTACTGAATAATACCCCCATACTGTTACTGAATAATACCTCCATACTGTTACTGAATAATACCCCCATACTGTTACTAAATAATACCTCTATACTGTTACTGAATAATACCTCCATACTGTTACTGAATAATACCCCCATACTGTTACTGAATAATACCTCCATATTGTTACTGAATAATACCTCCATACTGTTACTGAATAATAACTCCATACTGTTACTGAAAATAACTACCAAACCATGATCACATATTACTACAATATAGTGTCAGAAAAAACCCACCATACTGTTCGTGAATAAAACACACTATATATAGACCAATATTACTACCATACAGTGACCTTATAGAGGTAGATGCCAGTTATACACAAGATATCTGCAGACCATATAAGTGATTACAGTATAGTTATATCGAGTGACTCACAGGGGACGTCTTCTCAGATTGAAGTCACTCACTTTCACCTTTTCTTCTTTATCCAGCCAAGACCGCAATGACAACTTCTCCCGGACACGATTTCCTAAGCCCTGCAGAATATGACACAGATATCTTTGACTCCTTGCTTTTCTAGCGCACTCCCTAACTATTCCCTACCTCTACACAAACTCCCTATATATACTATACTAAGTGCCCCACACAGTAATAGTACACACACCCTTTTGTTCCCCCAAAGGCCACACACAGTAGGTGCTACTTTTGTTCCCCTACACCAGGGGTCGGGAACCTATGGCTCGCGAGCCAGATATGGCTCTTTTGATGGCCGTATATGGCTCGCAGACAGGGCTCCTACCCAGTGGCGGATTATCATTAGGGCGTTTCGGGCGGTCGCCCGGGGCCCAAGACTGCCAGGGGGCCCAAGGAGCCTATGACCGCCCGAACCCCCTCATGCCCAGTGGCGTCGCTAGCACCGGAGGGAGCCCCGGTGCCAGGACCGCACCTGTCAGGCGAGGGGAGCTTTGCTTCTACTTAGCAGCCGTGGTCTGTGCTGCTTTAGAAGCTCCCCCTCCAGCCCCCCTTCCCTGCTCTAAACATCTCTGCTGCTAGCTGTCGGGACATGGGGGAGGGGAGACTGTCGGCGGGCTCTGTGCTGTGAGCAGGAGAAGAGCTGCAGTGAAGACATAAAAGGTAAGTGCATGTGTGTTTAATATCCATATTCATGTGTGTTTAATGTCCATATTCATGTATGTTTAATGTCCATATTCATGTATGTTTAATGTCCATATTCATGTATGTTTAATGTCCATATTCATGTATGTTTAATGTCCATATTCATGTGTTTACAAGGTGTACTTTGTGTATAATGTGCATACTCGTGTATAATGTGCCTACTTAGTGTATAATGTGCATACTCGTGTGTACTTTGTGTACTATGCATACTTTGTGTATAATGTGCCTACTTTGTGTACTTTGTGCATAATGTGTGTACTTTGTGTACTGTGCGTACTTTGTGCATAATGTGCGTACTTTGTACTGTGCGTACTTTGTGCATAATGTGCGTACTTTGTGCGTACTTTGTGCATAATGTGCGTACTTTGTGCGTACTTTGTGCATAATGTGCGTACTTTGTGCATAATGTGCGTACTTTGTGCATAATGTGCGTACTTTGTGTACTGTGCATACTTTGTGCATAATGTGCCTACTTTGTGCATAATGTGCGTACTTTGTGCATAATGTGCGTACTTTGTGCATAATGTGCCTACTTTGTGCATAATGTGCGTACTTTGTGCATAATGTGGTACTTTGTGTACTGTGCATACTTTGTGCATAATGTGCATACTTTGTGCATAATGTGCGTACTTTGTGCATAATGTGCGTACTTTGTGCATAATGTGCCTACTTTGTGCATAATGTGCGTACTTTGTGCATAATGTGCGTACTTTGTGTACTTTGTGCATAATGTGTGTACTTTGTGCATAATGTGCGTACTTTGTGCATAATGTGGTACTTTGTGTACTGTGCATACTTTGTGCATAATGTGCGTACTTTGTGTACTTTGTGCATAATGTGCGTACTTTGTGCATAATGTGGTACTTTGTGTACTGTGCATACTTTGTGCATAATGTGCGTACTTTGTGTACTTTGTGCATAATGTGCGTACTTTGTGCATAATGTGCATACTTTGTGTACTTTGTGCATAATGTGCCTACTTTGTGCATAATGTGCGTACTTTGTGTACTTTGTGCATAATGTGCGTACTTTGTGCATAATGTGCATACTTTGTGTACTTTGTGCATAATGTGCGTACTTTGTGCATAATGTGCGTACTTTGTGCATAATATGGTACTTTGTGTACTGTGCGTACTTTGTGCATAATGTGCCTACTTTGTGTACTTTGTGCATAATGTGGTACTTTGTGTACTTTGTGCATAATGTGCGTACTTTGTGCATAATGTGCCTACTTTGTGTACTTTGTGCATAATGTGCGTACTTTGTGCATAATGTGCATAATGTGCGTACTTTGTGCATAATGTGCGTACTTTGTGCATAATTTGCGTACTTTGTGCATAATGTGGTACTTTGTGTACTGTGCGTACTTTGTGCATAATGTGCCTACTTTGTGTACTTTGTGCATAATGTGGTACTTTGTGTACTGTGCGTACTTTGTGCATAATGTGCATAATGTGCGTACTTTGTGCATAATGTGCCTACTTTGTGTACTGTGTGTACTTTGTGCATAATGTGCGTACTTTGTGCATAATGTGCGTACTGTGTGTACTTTGTGCATAATGTGCCTACTTTGTGTACTAGTGTTTAGGTAGTGTTAGCAATAGTTACGGCGCGGCAGGGTGGTGGTGGAGAAGGGGGGCCCAAGTTTGGGTAACAGCCCAGGGCCCATGGTCTTCTTAATCCGCCACTGCTCCTACCTGTCTATGGGAAGGATAATAAAATAGATAATTGACATAACTGACAATGCGTTGTGTGACATGTCCAACATTCCAGCTTCTTTCTTCTGCGAATGCCTCAAAGCTGGCATTCTCTCAACATCAGGTGGGAAGAATGCCAGCTTCCAGTCATGCGCAGGAAAAAGAAGAAGCCAGACTGCTGGACTGATGTCATGCATCGCAAGCTCACAATGTAAGTTATTTATTTAATTTTTTTACTGCTAATTACCATTGTTTCAGTCCAGTTGTGGCTTTATACAGCAGGGAGGAGCATTCCTTGCTGTACTAAGTGAACATTGGAGCGATTGATCTGTCAATGGCCCTTTAAACATATTGTACGGCTCTCGCGGAATTATATTTCAAAATATGTGGCGTTTACGGCTCTCTTAGCCAAAAAGGTTCCTGACCCCTGCCCTACACAGTGTTAGTGTCCCCTTTATAACTTACTCAGTGATAGAGCCACTTTTAGGGCCCTCACCCAGTAATAGAATTCCCACTCAATACTAATACCCCTTTATGTCCCCACAGGAATAATGTCTCCACTCAGTAGTAATGCGGCCTTTTATGCCCCCATTCAGTACTAATGCCACTTTTTCTGCCACACTCAAATGCCTCCTTTATGCCCCCACAATAAGGATGCCCCCTTTTGTATGCTACTTTTTTATGCACCCTTTTTATTACCTAATAGACTTATGAATTTTAACTGAGTTCCGTGGCCCGGCGTGGATGGCATGATGCAGTGATGTCATCGTGCCGGGCAATTGACGTCAACAGCATGCTCCCAATCTCTTGTAGGCCTCAGGTCTAAACCAGGCTGTGGCCTACAAGAGCAAACAGCGGAGCAGGGAGCCAATGGCCAGGGGTTGGCTGGCAAATTTTAGTCTGCGGGGCAAGCACACAGCACTGGCCCAAGAGTAGCGGCCCATTCTGGGGGCACTGGGCAGTTGGCGAGTTTTCCCCCCTAACACCGCTGCGGAAGAACTGTGCTACCTGTCAATGGAAAAATCATCCGCCAGGAGGAAAAATGTTTCTTGATGGCGGAGTACTAGAAAGCCTGACCTGGGAATTAGACTTTCTTGTACTGCACCATGGGGAAACATTTTAAATTATTTTTCCTTTAACCTCTAGTTTCTATTGTTGCAAATTTAAGTTTTTTAAATTTTTATACTGCTTTTTTTTGGTAGGTTCCGCTGGAGCGTTTGGACTACGTCGTAGATTCATTGGACTACTTCGATGATCTACTTTTTAAAAAAAATTTAAATGGTGAAAGAGGATTGCATGGGGGAGTTTAGATTTCAATAAAAAGTTTTTCTTATGTCTGTTTTTTTTAATACTGTGAGGGTTTAGCATCAGGAAAGGTTGGTACAGCGGTTTCTTAGTAGCCAGAGACAGGGACAACGTGCATTAAAGTTCATAACAGGGCTTTGCCTGTATTTTATTCTTGTCAAAGAAACAGCCTCTTGTACAACAAGGCAAAGTACAAAATAAATCCTGCTCGTCTGAGCACTAACTAAACAAGATATTATCTAACTATACCAAGTGCCTTCCTACCAGGCACTGGACACAAAGTAACACAGGTCTTTACTCACATAGAATACAGGCTACTCCAGCCTTAGTAGTCTCCGGTCTGAGTCAGGGGTGAGACTGACACACACTGTGTCTGCACCTTTTTATACACAGGCTGCAGGTGCAGCTAATTGAGCAGCAGCCTTGTCCTACAAACAGAGATGGACTAGGGATTGGGGAACCCGCCCTGCTCTTCCCCAATCCAACTCCAGGCCCTTTTTCCGGCTTTTCCTTAAGCCGAGATTGGAAAGCTAGAGCTTTCTATTGCAAAAAATACTCATTCCCTGGAGCCTAGGATACATATGACAGAATTCTAGGGGAAATGTACCTTCCCTCAATGACTTTACCTGTCACTGTCTCACATACCCTCTTCCTCTGTTCGAGCCCGTGGGATCGGACACATTTAGCTACAAGGCAGTGTGTCCTAGACAAAGCGTCAGCATTGCCCTGCAGTTTTCCTGCTCTGTGTTCAACAGTATATTTGAAGTTCTGCAAAGTAAGAAACCACCGTGTAACTCTTGAATTTCTCTCTTTAGCTTGACACATCCACGTAAGAGGAGAGTGGTCTGTAACCAACCTAAACCGACGACCCAATAAATAATATCTCAGGGACTCAAGTGCCCACTTAATGGCCAAGCACTCCCGTTCAACTATGCTATAGTTTTTCTCAGCCGGGATAAGCTTTCTGCTCAAATAGGTCACAGGATGTTCCTCACCACCCACCTCTTGTGACAGAACTGCTCCGAGCCCCACATCAGAAGCATCAGTTTGGACAACAAACTCCTTTTTGAAGTCAGGAGTGACTAAGACTAGTTGGTTACACAGGGCCAGTTTCAACTCTTGTAAGGCGCTTTCAGCCTTCATGTCCCACTTGACCATGACAGACTTACTTCCCTTGGTAAGATCTGTCAGGGGCGCTGCTGTGCTGGCAAAGTTTGGAATGAACCTGCGGTAATAACCTACAATTCCTAGAAAAGCTCTGACCTGCTTTTTGGTTGAGGGCTGGGGCCAGTTTTGGATAGCCTCAACTTTGTTGACCTGTGGCTTTATCACCCCTCTCCCAATTATGTACCCCAGATACCGTGCTTCCTCCAAGCCTAAGGAACATTTCTTTGGGTTTGCTGTTAACCCCGTGGCTCTGAGGGAGTTTAGTACTGCTTGTACTTTTGGTAAGTGGCTTTCCCAGTCATCACTAAAGATTATAATGTCGTCCAGATATGCCGAAGCATACCGACGATGGGGTTTGAGGACTATGTCCATTAACCTTTGAAAGGTCGCTGGAGCCCCATGTAGCCCAAATGGTAAACAAATATATTGAAACAGACCATCCGGGGTGATGAACGCAGTTTTCTCTTTGACGCCCTCCGTGAGGGGTACTTGCCAATAGCCTTTGGTTAAATCAAGTGTTGAAAAATACCTTGAATGGCCCAGTCTCTCTATTAACTCGTCAACTCTTGGCATTGGGTATGCGTCAAACTTTGACATCTCATTTAACTTGCGGAAGTCGTTACAGAAACGTAATGACCCATCTGGTTTTGGAATCAATACAATGGGACTTGACCATTCACTTTTTGACTCTTCAATAATCCCAAGGTCTAGCATTTTCTTGACCTCCTCAGATATGGCTTGTCTACGAGCTTCAGGGACTCTGTAGGGTTTCAAGTGGACCCGAACCTGAGGCTCGGTCACAATGTCATGTTTTATTATACTAGTCAGTCCTGGCAGTTCTGAAAACACGTCTGTGTTTCTCTGCACAAACTCTTTTGTCTCCTGTTTCTGTGGCTTTGCGAGGGATTCTGACACATACACATCTGGGTTAAGACTATAGGGGGTACTTACTGCCACGAGGGTCTCTCTTTCTTTCCATGGCTTAATTAAGTTTACATGGTATAACTGCACTGTCTTCCTTTTACCTGGTTGGTAAACTTTATAATTTACATCCCCCAACTTTTCAATTATCTCATACGGCCCTTGCCATCTAGCAAGAAATTTGCTTTCTACGGTTGGCACTAAGACCAACACTCGATCACCAGAGTTAAAATTTCTAACTTTAGCAGTTCGGTTATACACCCTGCTCTGAGCATCCTGAGCTTGCTCCAAGTGTTCCTTAACTATCGGCATGACCGCAGCGAATCGGTCTTGCATCAACGTGACATGCTCAATTTCACTCCTATAAGGTGTGGACTCTTGCTCCCAGGTGTCCTTGGCTATGTCCAGGAGACCACGGGGTTGTCTGCCGTATACAAGTTCAAAAGGAGAGAACCCTGTGGATGATTGAGGAACTTCACGTACAGCGAACATCAAATAGGGCAGAAGACAGTCCCAATCCTTCCCATCCTTACTAACCACCTTCCTCAACATGCCTTTTAATGTCTTATTGAATCTTTCGACAAGACCATCAGTTTGAGGGTGATATATAGAGGTACGCAGGTGTTTAATTTTCAGCAGTTTACATAATTCCTTGGTGATTTTGGGCATAAAGGGATTTCCCTGATCGGTAAGGATTTCCTTAGGTAAACCAGTACGGGAAAACATGTAAAACAACTCTCTTGCAATGGCTTTTGAAGAGGAATTTCGAAAAAGGGACTGCCTCAGGGTAGCGTGTGGCATAGTCCAACACCACTAGGATATATTGATGTCCTCTAGAGGATTTGACTAAAGGGCCGACCAGATCCATGGAAATTCTTTCAAAAGGGATCCCAATGATAGGCAAAGGCACCAGCGGACTCCTAAAATGTGGCATAGGAGCCGTTATCTGACACTCCGGGCAGGACTCGCAATACCTCTGAACTTCCGTATGTACCCCCGGCCAGAAGAATCGTTGTAAGATACGCTCTCTGGTCTTTTCGCAACCTAGATGTCCACCCAGCACGTGTTTATGAGCCAGGTCCAACACCGTTCTACGATACGGTTGGGGTATCACCAGCTGTTCAACAACCTCCCCACGTACGTTATCTATCCGATACAGCAAATCCTGGTTAACCGCCATGCGTGGAAACACCTTATCAGCCCCTGGATGTTGAGGCACTCCATTTAATACCTTAGTATTTTCCCTGGCTTTTACCAATGTGGGATCGCTAAGTTGAGCAGTCCCAAAATTGTTACGTGATACATTTAACTCTGGTATCTCAGAAATTTCCTCCTGCTCATCTGTTTCACCAGCAAAAAGAGCCAGAGGAAATTTATCAGGCTCAGTGGTCACCCCTACTGCTGGCACCTCAGCATCCTCGTTAAAGGGTTCTGGGCTAATCACAGTGCACACATTAATACCATCATTAACATTTACAGTGGAGGTTACATCTTTCTTCCTCCACAAGTCCCAGAACACTGGGAAGTCTCTCCCCAGGATCACACTGTGCATCAGGGACTTGACCACACCCACTTCATGGCAAGTGGTTCCACAGGAAGTCTCTAGAGTGACCAAAGCGGTGGGGTATTCTTTAGTGTCCCCATGAATGCACAGGACCCCTATACTATGTCCTCTGAATGTTCCAGGGTCTATCAGGCTGGCATGCACCAGGGTAACCAGACTCCCAGAATCCAGCAAGGCACTCACAGTACACCCTTCCACTTTTACGACACACATTTGTTGCTCAGTCTCGTAAACCGTCTCAGCAGAACAAACAGGACGTGCAAACAAGGATATTCGCCTTGCTGCATCACACTCCATTGGCTCAGTAGTCAGGGGACAATTGGCAGCAATATGCCCAGATCTATAACGCCGCCAGCACTGTATGCGGCCCCGGTCCCCAACTTGAGACCCTGGTCTGGCCTTCAGTGCCTCTCTGGGATTTCTTCCCTCCATCTGCTCTCCTTCTGAGCCACCTCCCTTAAAGACATTTCTCACCCCTCTAGTAAATTGAACAGTCTTACCGGGTGCTCCGCACGATTTGCTGTTTCTGGGGTTAGAACATCCAGGCAGTACTTCTTGGAGTAGATCCTGAGTAGCTCTGTACCTTTCAATCAGGTTCACCAGCTGTTCCGCATCTGTAGGATCTCCTTGACCGACCCAACGCTGAACCTTCGGTGGTAAGGAGCGGATGTATTTGTCAAGCACCACTCTCTCTACGATCTGCACAGGGGTTGATTCCTCTGGCTGTAGCCATTTCCTTGCAAGATGGACAAGATCATACATTTGTGATCGGGCAGGTAGGTGTTCCACAAAAGTCCAGTTGTGCACCCGTCGAGCACGCACATTCATATTAACACCCAGACGGGCAAGGATCTCACCCTTCAGCTTGGAGTAATCCTTGGCATCCTGCTCATTGAGATCAAAGTACGCCTTTTGCGGCTCTCCGATTAGGAAAGGTGCCACCACTGCTGCCCACTGATCTGAAGGTAACTTCTCTCGTTCTGCCACTCGCTCTAACACCATGAGATAGGCCTCAACGTCGTCGGTGGGTGTCATCTTCTGCAGAGATGTCTGTACCGCTGCACGAGTGGTTTGGCGCAAACCATGAGGCCCCGCTGACCTCTCCACTGAGGCCTGAATTTGGTCTTGCAAATGGCAATTAATTTGCTGCTGTTCTTTTAAGGCCAGTCTGTGGGCTTCACCCAGCAGAATATTGGTTTCAGCCTGTGCACGCATGGCTTCCTCATGCACCATTCGCTGAGTCGCGCTGGCTTCTTGCAAAGCTGTGCTTATCTTCCCCTGGTTGATATTAGACTGAATCAGCTGTTTAAGTATTTCATCCATTTTAACAGTCTCTTTTTCTAGCTCTGTTGCCGCCTTCACCCAAGACATACACTTCCAAGCACTCTCGGGGAGAAAAAAAATTGTGTTGTTGCCCCTAGCAACGATTTTCCGCTTGGAGCAGCAAAAGTCCTTTTAAATAGGTGTATGTCTCTTTAAGACCGTACCCGCATCGGCCATCATATGTGAGCGTTTAGCATCAGGAGAGGTTGGTACAGCGGTTTCTTAGTAGCCAGAGACAGGGACACCGTGCATTAAAGTTCATAACAGGGCTTTGCCTGTGTTTTATTCTTGTCAAAGAAACAGCCTCTTGTACAACAAGGCAAAATACAAAATAAATTCTGCTCCCCCTGAGCACTAACTAAACAAGATATTATCTAACTATACCAAGTGCCTTCCTACCAGGCACTGGACACAAAGTAACACAGGTCTTTACTCACATAGAATACATAGAATACAGGCTACTCCAGACTTAGTAGTCTCCGGTCTGAGTCAGGCTGCAGGTGCAGCTAATTGAGCAGCAGCCTTGTCCTACAAACAGAGATGGACTAGGGATTGGGGAACCCGCCCTGCTCTTCCCCAATCCAACTCCAGGCCCTTTTTCCGGCTTTTCATTAATTCGAGATTGGAAAGCTAGAGCTTTCTATTGCAAAAAATACTCATTCCCTGGAGCCTAGGATACATATGACAGAATTCTAGGGGAAATGTACCTTCCCTCAATGACTTTACCTGTCACTGTCTCACATACCCTCTTCCTCTGTTCGAGCCCGTGGGATCGGACTCATTTAGCTACAAGGCAGTGTGTCCTAGACAAAGCGTCAGCATTGCCCTGCAGTTTTCCTGCTCTGTGTTCAACAGTATATTTGAAGTTCTGCAAAGTAAGAAACCACCGTGTAACTCTTGAATTTCTCTCTTTAGCTTGACACATCCACGTAAGAGGAGAGTGGTCTGTAACCAACCTAAACCGACGACCCAATAAATAATATCTCAGGGACTCAAGTGCCCACTTAATGGCCAAGCACTCCCGTTCAACTATGCTATAGTTTTTCTCAGCCGGGATAAGCTTTCTGCTCAAATAGGTCACAGGATGTTCCTCACCACCCACCTCTTGTGACAGAACTGCTCCGAGCCCCACATCAGAAGCATCAGTTTGGACAACAAACTCCTTTTTGAAGTCAGGAGTGACTAAGACTAGTTGGTTACACAGGGCCAGTTTCAACTCTTGAAAGGCGCTTTCAGCCTTCATGTCCCACTTGACCATGACAGACTTACTTCCCTTGGTAAGATCTGTCAGGGGCGCTGCTGTGCTGGCAAAGTTTGGAATGAACCTGCGGTAATAACCTACAATTCCTAGAAAAGCTCTGACCTGCTTTTTGGTTGAGGGCTGGGGCCAGTTTTGGATAGCCTCAACTTTGTTGACCTGTGGCTTTATCACCCCTCTCCCAATTATGTACCCCAGATACCGTGCTTCCTCCAAGCCTAAGGAACATTTCTTTGGGTTTGCTGTTAACCCCGCGGCTCTGAGGGAGTTTAGTACTGCTTGTACTTTTGGTAAGTGGCTTTCCCAGTCATCACTAAAGATTATAATGTCGTCCAGATATGCCGAAGCATACCGACGATGGGGTTTGAGGACTATGTCCATTAACCTTTGAAAGGTCGCTGGAGCCCCATGTAGCCCAAATGGTAAACAAATATATTGAAACAGACCATCCGGGGTGATGAACGCAGTTTTCTCTTTGGCGCCCTCCGTGAGGGGTACTTGCCAATAGCCTTTGGTTAAATCAAGTGTTGAAAAATACCTTGAATGGCCCAGTCTCTCTATTAACTCGTCAACTCTTGGCATTGGGTATGCGTCAAACTTTGACATCTCATTTAACTTGCGGAAGTCGTTACAGAAACGTAATGACCCATCTGGTTTTGGAATCAATACAATGGGACTTGACCATTCACTTTTTGACTCTTCAATAATCCCAAGGTCTAGCATTTTCTTGACCTCCTCAGATATGGCTTGTCTACGAGCTTCAGGGACTCTGTAGGGTTTCAAGTGGACCCGAACCTGAGGCTCAGTCACAATGTCATGTTTTATTATACTAGTAAGTCCTGGCAGTTCTGAAAACACGTCTGTGTTTCTCTGCACAAACTCTTTTGTCTCCTGTTTCTGTGGCTTTGCGAGGGATTCTGACACATACACATCTGGGTTAAGACTATAGGGGGTACTTACTGCCACGAGGGTCTCTCTTTCTTTCCATGGCTTAATTAAGTTTACATGGTATAACTGCACTGTCTTCCTTTTACCTGGTTGGTAAACTTTATAATTTACATCCCCCAACTTTTCAATTATCTCATACGGCCCTTGCCATCTAGCAAGAAATTTGCTTTCTACGGTTGGCACTAAGACCAACACTCGATCACCAGAGTTAAAATTTCTAACTTTAGCAGTTCGGTTATACACCCTGCTCTGAGCATCCTGAGCTTGCTCCAAGTGTTCCTTAACTATCGGCATGACCGCAGCGATTCGGTCTTGCATCAACGTGACATGCTCAATTACACTCCTATAAGGTGTGGACTCTTGCTCCCAGGTGTCCTTGGCTATGTCCAGGAGACCACGGGGTTGTCTGCCGTATACGAGTTCAAAAGGAGAGAACCCTGTGGATGATTGAGGAACTTCACGTACAGCGAACATCAAATAGGGCAGAAGACAGTCCCAATCCTTCCCATCCTTACTAACCACCTTCCTCAACATGCCTTTTAATGTCTTATTGAATCTTTCGACAAGACCATCAGTTTGAGGGTGATATATAGAGGCACGCAGGTGTTTAATTTTCAGCAGTTTACATAATTCCTTGGTGATTTTGGACATAAAGGGATTTCCCTGATCGGTAAGGATTTCCTTAGGTAAACCAGTACGGGAAAACATGTAAAACAACTCTCTTGCAATGGCTTTTGAAGAGGAATTTCGCAAAGGGACTGCCTCAGGGTAGCGTGTGGCATAGTCCAACACCACTAGGATATATTGATGTCCTCTAGAGGATTTGACTAAAGGGCCGACCAGATCCATGGAAATTCTTTCAAAAGGGATCCCAATGATAGGCAAAGGCACCAGTGGACTCCTAAAATGTGGCATAGGAGCCGTTATCTGACACTCCGGGCAGGACTCGCAATACCTCTGAACTTCCGTATGTACCCCCGGCCAGAAGAATCGTTGTAAGATACGCTCTCTGGTCTTTTCGCAACCTAGATGTCCACCCAGCACGTGTTTATGAGCCAGGTCCAACACCGTTCTACGATACGGTTGGGGTATCACCAGCTGTTCAACAACCTCCCCACGTACGTTATCTATCCGATACAGCAAATCCTGGTTAACCGCCATGCGTGGAAACACCTTATCAGCCCCTGGATGTTGAGGCACTCCATTTAATACCTTAGTATTTTCCCTGGCTTTTACCAATGTGGGATCGCTAAGTTGAGCAGTCCCAAAATTGTTACGTGATACATTTAACTCTGGTATCTCAGAAATTTCCTCCTGCTCATCTGTTTCACCAGCAAAAACAGCCAGAGGAAATTTATCAGGCTCAGTGGTCACCCCTACTGCTGGCACCTCAGCATCCTCATTAAAGGGTTCTGGGCTAATCACAGTGCACACATTAATACCATCATTAACATTTACAGTGGAGGTTACATCTTTCTTCCTCCACAAGTCCCAGACAGAACACTGGGAAGTCTCTCCCCAGGATCACACTGTGCATCAGGGACTTGACCACACCCACTTCATGGCAAGCGGTTCCACAGGAAGTCTCTAGAGTGACCAAAGCGGTGGGGTATTCTTTAGTGTCCCCATGAATGCACAGGACCCCTATACTATGTCCTCTGAATGTTCCAGGGTCTATCAGGCTGGCATGCACCAGGGTAACCAGACTCTCAGAATCCAGGAAGGCACTCACAGTACACCCTTCCACTTTTACGACACACATTTGTTGCTTAGTCTCGTAAACCGTCTCAGCAGAACAAACAGGACGTGCAAACAAGGATATTCGCCTTGCTGCATCACACTCCATTGGCTCAGTAGTCAGGGGACAATTGGCAGCAATATGCCCAGGTCCATAACGCCGCCAGCACTGTATGCGGCCCCGGTCCCCAACTTGAGACCCTGGTCTGGCCTTCAGTGCCTCTCTGGGATTTCTTCCCTCCGTCTGCTCCCCTTCTGAGCCACCTCCCTTAAAGACATTTGTCACCCCTCTAGTAAATGGAACAGTCTTACCGTGTTCACCGCACGATTTGCTGTTTCTGGGGTTAGAACATCCAGGCAGTACTTCTTGGAGTAGATCCTGAGTAGCTCTGTACCTTTCAATCAGGTTCACCAGCTGTTCCGCATCTGTAGGATCTCCTTGACCAACCCAACGCTGAACCTTCGGTGGTAAGGAGCGGATGTATTTGTCAAGCACCACTCTCTCCACGATCTGCGCAGGGGTTGATTCCTCTGGCTGTAGCCATTTCCTTGCAAGATGGACAAGATCATACATTTGTGATCGGGCAGGTAGGTGTTCCACAAAAGTCCAGTTGTGCACCCGTCGAGCACGCACATTCATATTAACACCCAGACGGGCAAGGATCTCACCCTTCAGCTTGGAGTAATCCTTGGCATCCTGCTCATTGAGATCAAAGTACGCCTTTTGCGGCTCTCCGATTAGGAAAGGTGCCACCACTGCTGCCCACTGATCTGAAGGTAACTTCTCTCGTTCTGCCACTCGCTCAAACACCATGAGATAGGCCTCAACGTCGTCGGTGGGTGTCATCTTCTGCAGAGATGTCTGTACCGCTGCACGAGTGGTTTGGCGCAAACCATGAGGCCCCGCTGACCTCTCCACTGAGGCCTGAATTTGGTCTTGCAAATGGCAATTAATTTGCTGCTGTTCTTTTAAGGCCAGTCTGTGGGCTTCACGCAGCAGAATATTGGTTTCAGCCTGTGCACGCATGGCTTCCTCATGCACCATTCGCTGAGTCGCGCTGGCTTCTTGCAAAACTGTGCTTATCTTCCCCTGGTTGATATTAGACTGAATCAGCTGTTTAAGTATTTCATCCATTTTAACAGTCTCTTTTTCTAGCTCTGTTGCCGCCTTCACCCAAGACATACACTTCCAAGCACTCTCGGGGAGAAAAAAAATTGTGTTGTTGCCCCTAGCAACGATTTTCCGCTTGGAGCAGCAAAAGTCCTTTTAAATAGGTGTATGTCTCTTTAAGACCGTACCCGCATCGGCCATCATATGTGAGAGTTTAGCATCAGGAGAGGTTGGTACAGCGGTTTCTTAGTAGCCAGAGACAGGGACACCGTGCATTAAAGTTCATAACAGGGCTTTGCCTGTGTTTTATTCTTGTCAAAGAAACAGCCTCTTGTACAACAAGGCAAAATACAAAATAAATTCTGCTCGTCTGAGCACTAACTAAACAAGATATTATCTAACTATACCAAGTGCCTTCCTACCAGGCACTGGACACAAAGTAACACAGGTCTTTACTCACATAGAATACATAGAATACAGGCTACTCCAGACTTAGTAGTCTCCGGTCTGAGTCAGGCTGCAGGTGCAGCTAATTGAGCAGCAGCCTTGTCCTACAAACAGAGATGGACTAGGGATTGGGGAACCCACCCTGCTCTTCCCCAATCCAACTCCAGGCCCTTTTTCCGGCTTTTCCTTAAGCCGAGATTGGAAAGCTAGAGCTTTCTATTGCAAAAAATACTCATTCCCTGGAGCCTAGGATACATATGACAGAATTCTAGGGGAAATGTACCTTCCCTCAATGACTTTACCTGTCACTGTCTCATAATACTTTATTATGGCCTTAGTAATGGCTGCTGTCTGATTGAGAGCGTCCATTACTAAGAAGGGGCTTAGTGTTAGCCAGTAAAAAGGCTATCACTAACCCCTATTATTACCCCGGTTCTCACTGCCGCGAGGGTAGTACGATCCAGTACCCGACCATCTGAAGCGACGGTAAGGCAGCAGGGTGGCCACAGGCTGGTTTTACCAGGCTGGGAAGGGATAAAAAACGTGGCCCTTCCCACGCCGGTGATACTAGGCTGCAGCTGCTTTATTGTATCTGGCTGGTTATGAAAAATAGCGGGAACGTGGGGTGGGGTCTTTTAAAAAAAAAAAAAAAAAATAGAAAAAGAATTACGTGAGATCCCCTCCATTTTTCATAACCAGCCAGATACAATAAAGCAGCAGCAGCCTAGCATTACCAGGGTGGGAAGGGCCATGGTTTTTGGCCATTCCCAGCCTGATATTATCAGCCTGCGGCCACCCCAGTACCCGCCCTTCTCTTCAGACGGTCGGGTGCTGGATCGTACTCAGCTTTTCCCGGTACTCCTGGTGGCGGTGGGTACCGGGGTAATAATAGGGGTTAGTGATAGCCTTATTACTGGCAAACACTAAGCCCCTTCTTAGTAATGGACGCTCTCAATCAGACATTACTAAGGCGGTAATGAAGTATTAAAAAACAGAGACATAAAGAAATTTATTTTATTGAAATGACAACTCTTCCACACAATCCACTTTAACCATTTTATTAAAAAAAAAGAAATAAAGCTTAAATCAGCGAAGTAGTCCAATGAATCTACGACGTAGTCCAAATGGTCCAGCGGAACCTGCAAAACAAAAATTAGCAGTATGAAAAATAAAAATAAAGATGGCTGCCCCCACAGACGTACAAACATATGAATAAATAGCTACCTTTGGAAACATATTAAAATAATTAGAAAAATTAGGCCCATAAAATAAAACATATCAAATAAAAATAAAAAATTATAACACCTTTCTTTTTAAGAGAACCTTTCACCTCCCCATACATGTGCAACTGAGTTCAGCATGTAATGGGGAGGGCGTCACAAACTCTGGGGCACTTTACATTTTTTTTCCTAGCCTCCTTCGTTATTTAGATATCAGTGCTGTAATATTTGGCACCCGATATTTAAATAACCCCATGAACTGTCAATGGGGAGGTAATTGGCAAGGGGGCGTGTAACATCGCTGTGACACTGTCCAATCAGCTACGGTCAGCGTTACAGCAAGAGCTGGAGAGAGAGAGCGTGCGTGCAGCTCCGCCACCACTAAGGAACACAAGAGGAGATGAAGAGTGAATTCTTCTTCTTCTGTTTCATGGCATCGGAGCTGTGCGCGCACACACGCTCTCACTCTTTAGCTCTCGGCAGACAAGGACGACAAGACTGATCTCTCACCTGAGATCACAGTCTTGTACTTGCCTGCCGAGAACTGAAGAGTGAGAGCGTGTGCACGCGCACATGATCTCCTCTCTCCAGCTCTTGCTGTTGACATTGTCCGTAGCGGATTGGACAGTGTCACAGCGATGTTACACCTCCCCTTGCCAATTACCGCCCCATTGGCAGTTCATGGGGTTATTTAAATATCGGGTGCCAAATATTACAGCACCGATATCCAAGTAAGGAAAGAGGGTAGGAAAAAAATATAAAGTGCCCCAGAGTTTGTGCAGCCCTCCCCATTACATGCTGCACTCTGCAAATCTGTGGGCAGGTGAAAGATTCTCTTTAAAGTGTAAAAACTTTTAAAAAAACTTTTGACATGTCAGAAGTTTTGATCAGTGGGGTCCGAACACTGAGACCCCCCACTAGTCGCTAAAACGAAGCAGCAGAAGTGTTCGGTTGAGCGGTGTGCCGCTTCAATTCTGTTTGGCTTTCCTTGGAGCAGTGTACGGGCTCAATAGAAAGTCTAGGAGTCCGTACACCGCTCACTCAGCTAAAAGTCGATCATAAATGAAGCGACACAGCGCTCACCCGAGCACTTCTGCTGTTTCGTTTTAGCGATCGGTGGGGGCCTCAGTGCTTGGTCCCCCACCGATGAAAACTTCGGACATGTCACTATGATATATAAAGATATCTATTAATGCGATTGGTGCAAGTTTTAATTACTTTTTATTTAAAATGATTTGTACTTTTTGAGATACAGCAGCTTTGTATCCTGTATACAGAGCAGCTGTATATAGCGCTGAGACCTGAATTCATTAGGTCGCCTATTACCGATCACATCTAAGTTATGAACTTAGATGTGATCGGTAATAGCTCGATCCTGCAGGACTCGCTGACACTGAATCAGTCAGTCCCGCTGACCTGAGGGATACAGGATACAGCGCTATATACATTATATAATATATTTTTTTTAATTTGCGGGGGCAGGTTTATGGGGAAGGATTAGGGCCTGTTCCGGGGTTCCGTGTGAGGTTTCCGTCAGGTGAACCCCGCAACGGAAAGTCAAACTGAAACCACAGCTTCCGTTTCAGTCACCATTGAAATCAATGGTGACGGAAACATTGCTAATGGTTTCCGTTCGTCACCATTCCGGCAGGTTTCCGTTTTTGTGACGGAATCAATAGCGCAGTCGACTGCGCTAATGGTGACGGAAACGGAAGCTGTGGTTTCAGTTTGACTTTCCGTTGCGGTGTTACCTCCGACGGAACCCCAGAACGGAAAGCCAATGCTGATGTGAACAGGCCCTAAGGCTTCTTTCACACTAGCATTAATATACGTTTACATCTCTTCCGCTAAGTTTCCGTTTTTTTTTAAAGGAAACAAAAGTGCAGTCTGCAGAACTTTTATTTCCGTTCAAAAGAACGGAAACCTAGCGAACGGAGACAAACGGAAAGCAACTGATACAAAAGAATTACCATTGAAAGCAATGGTAATTCTAATGGAGCCGTTGCTTTCCGTTTAACGTATCGATCCTCTCTTCCTCTGACGGAAGAGAGGTAAACGTATATTAATGCTAGTGTGAACAAAGCCCAATACAAGTAAGATATTAATAAAACAAGCTGGGCTTTGAACCAGCAACCTTCCATATGTAAGGCAGACAAGCTGACCACTTCACTATAGAAGCCGTAATAGTCAATGCCTGTGAAACTGTAGTAGTTGAGGGTTTATTCAATAACGACAGGCACTATCAGTCTATCCTGTCTGTCTGCTGCGTGTGGGTGGTGACTGGTCAGAGACTCAGCCAGACTGGCGGCTGCTGCTGCCGCATGCAGTGTGCACTGGGAGTGACTGTGAGACTCACCAGTCACAGCCCCGCTTGTAGCTTTCCCACGCTAATTAAGCACAGGAAAGCTGCAAAGCCCTTATACTGCGCTCAGCTTCCTGCCCCTACTAATTTAAAAGGGGTTGGCCAACGCTGGGGGGCCAGGAGCATACTGCAAGGGGGGGGTCTGGGCGTTTTACTGACAGCAGAGGGCTCTATAGAGGGGAATTATCCCCCCACCGTAGAGCCCTGACTAGTTACTATACTGAAAGGTTAGGGGGGTCTGAGCATCTGACTGACTGCTCTAAAGGGGGGGGCAGAATCCCCCCCTATAGAGCTCTCTGCAGTAAGTCAGACAGTCAGACCCTGCCCCACCCACACTAATCCTTCCATTATAGTGATGTGAGGGCTCTATGGTGTGGATTATTCCAGCCCCATAGAGCCCCTTGCTGTCGGTAAAATGCCCAGACCCCCCCTTGCAGTATACTCACGGGTCCCGGTCCCAGCAAGGCAGGAACTTACCTCGTGCTTCTCGTCGCTCGACCGCTCCTCCTGCAGACTTGCTCCTCTCTGGCGGCATGTGCTGCGTACAGCGTCAGAGAGGAGGAGGAGTATTTCAGACATTCGGCACGTCTGCTATAGTGCATCTGCATGGCCCCTCACCCCGGTCCAGTCCGTCCCGGGCTGAAAATGCCGCCCCCCCCCCCCTGTTTGGGTAGGTGGTGTGACTTTTTAAACAGTTACGTATCATAAATGAGTCTAAATCCTTGCTAAGCAGTAAGGCATATTCACTTTTTTCAATATGTCGCACAGCTGTTATTTTGGACTAAAGTGCACCAAAAAAAGGTCCAAATACATTGATGCATGTGGACTACAGAGGTTTTCGTGGAAAACATGCAGTACACTTTATTTACTTTATTTACTATGGTATTTTACTATAGTGTTTTAAAATAACATTTTACTTTATTTTACTCAGGGTTCGGGAAAAAAGTCCAGTTATTCAGAACTGATTCTAACACTATAAGGACATTGCTCGATTCTTGTCTAGAACATGAAGACCTGGTGAAAACTGCTGTAATTCACAGTGAGAAGAATATTATATTAACAGGATCACAAGATGAAACCATACGAGTTAGTAAAAACTTTGCTAAATATATCCTGCTATTTTAAAACTATGGGGGGAGTATATATAGAAGGGCAGTCTTAAAGAGGCTCTGTCACAACATTATAAGTGGCCTATCTCTTACATAAGGAGATTGGCGCTATCATGTAGGTGACAGCAGTGCTTTTTATTTCGAAAAACGATCTATTTTCACCACTTTATTAGCGATTTTAGATTTATGCTAATGAGTTGCTTAATGCCCAAGTGGCCGTGTTTTTACTTTAGACCAAGTGGCCGTTGTACAGAGGAGTGTATGACGCTGACCAATCAGCGTCATGCACTCCTCTCCATTCATGTCTTCAGCACATAGGGATCCTTTTAGATCACTATGTGCTGTCTTATACTAACACATTAACGATGTGTGAAGTGTTTAGACAGTGAATAGACATTCCACGGGATGTCTATTCACAATCCCTGCACTTCGTTACTGTTTCTGTGGTACTTACAGCAGAGCAAGCGTAATCTCAAGCGTAATCTTGCGAGATTACGCTGTAGATGACAGGTTACAACGAGATTACGCTTGATCTGCTGTAACTACCACAGAAACAGTAACGAAGTGCAGGGATTGTGAATAGACATCCCGTGGAACGTCTATTCACTGTCTAAACACTTCAGTATTGTTAATGTGTTAGTATAAGACAGCACATAGTGATCTAAAAGGATCCCTATGCGTTGACTAAATGAATGGAGAGGAGTGCATGAGGCTGACTGGTCAGCGTCATACACTCCTCTGTACAATGCCCACTTGGTCTAAAAACACTTGGGCATTAAGCAACTCATTAGCATAAATCTAAAATCGCTAATAAAGTGGTGAAAATAGATCGTTTTTTTTTAAATAAAAAGCACTGCTGTCACCTACATTATAGTGCCGATCTCCTTATGTAGGAGATAGGGCACTTATAATGTGGTGACAAAGCCTCTTTAAACTAATTTACATTGGTGCACACCTCTAAATAAATATGCTGCATCTTTGGCTGTCCACGCAATAGAAATGCAACTCTATGCCTGCTATGAGCAGGTGTAGATTTGCCCCATAACTTACGTCAGTTTCTGGAATAAGTTATGGTAAATATGTCGTTTAGTAAGAGGCCCCACCTCTTCCACTAAACCCCACCTCCTTTTCTCACCACTCACTGTTGTGGCGAGAGAAGTAAAAAGTCATAGGTGTTAGCGCAACAATGCCGTGCGCCAAAATTGTCAACTTTTTTTCGCTAGAAAACCAGCATTAAACCTTTTAATATGGACTCCTAAATATATCTTTATCTTACTTTACATTGTACATAAGTATATATGCACGTATTGTAATATACATCTAACATTGTAAAGTAGAGGAAAACTCCATATATAATGTGTGTCATGTGCTCATTAGTGTCTATATACAGAATGGACTCTTATATTCATTACTTTCAGGTCTGGAATCTGTCTAAGAGAGGTACGCTACTAGACTGCTTTTATGGGATGGGAGTACCAGTCACTGGCCTGGCATTGAAAGGAAGAACATTGGTTTCCTCTTCTAACCATGCCTACTACCTCAAGCTGTGGAATCTGGATTATGATGAAAAGCACAAAACACTGCCCCCTTTTCAGGACCGTAGTGACTGTGTTGCTCTGTCAAGTGCAGGGGACAGAGTTTATTTCCCTAAAACTGGTGACAAACACAAGATTGTTGTCTGGGACACAGTTCAAGGTAAGATATGCCAGCATTGACATTTATTCTACTGGTGTTTTTTTTACTTCAAATGTTTTTATACTTGTATTGATTGTCTGATAATCCAGTCCATTTTATAATCTAGTAAAGATCAAACCCCTTAACGCCCTCTGACGTACTATTACGTCACAGACGTTGGCTTGTTAACGCAAAATGTCAATAATATTATGGCATCGTGTTAACAGGCTACTGTGTCACACAGTTTTAAAGCAGTGATAGCTTAACACTATCAACTGCTGCAAGGCTGATTAACCCCTTAGATGCAGCGCTCAAAAGCAAGTGCTGCATCTATGGGGTTACTAGCCGATCGGAACCCTGCAATACAATTGTGGGGTTCCGATGGCTGTTTTGGCAACCGGAGATCTAACAATGGCTTCCTGTCTGTCAAGTACGGAGGCTTGTTAGGCCACGACCAGAGGCGGGGTCTAAAAGTCCTCCGATCGCAAAAAAGAAGATGGCGCAGGTTTTAGAAGCTGAGCCTGCGCTATCAGCCACGGTTGTCAGCTGTATGCTACAGCTTACACCCTGATGTGATGGCAGGGATTGGAGCTAGCTCTGCTCCCTGCCATTAACCATTTAGATGCCGCGATCAAGAGTAATCGCGGAATCTTAGTGATTGTAAACAATCGGCATCGCCATGATGCGATCGCAGGGGTGCCAATGGTTGCTATGGCAACTGGAGGCCTAACAATGGCCCTCTGGTCTGCCACCTATGGAAGCCCATTAGGCCCTGCCCAGAGGTGGAGCCTAATAGGCTTGCTGTCAGTGAATGACTGACAGCTCTAATGCATTGAGCTACATGGGTAGTACAATGCAGTAGAATAAAGATCAGAGGTGCATGCCTTCAAGTCCCTTAGTGGTACAAAAAAAAAAGTTAATAATAATATTGTACAAAAGTATAAAAGTTATAAGTTGAAAAAACAAAAACTGCCTTTTTTCCTATAATAAGTCTTTTATTATAGAAAAATAATAAAACCGTTAAAACAAAAAGTACACATATTTGGTACCACCATATTCGTATTGACCCAAGCTCTAAAAATATAATTATTTTTTATTTTTCCCACACGGAGAACTCCGCAAAAAACATTAAAAAAGAACAATGCCAGAATCACAATTTTTTGGTCACCACACCTTCCAAAACAGAATAAAATGTGTTTAAAAAGTGGCATGTACCCCAAAACTGTACCAATAAAAACTACAACCATGTCCGGCAAAAAGTAAGCCACTACCCAGCTTTTTTGACTAAAAAGAAAAAAGTTATGGCTCAAAATAAAGAGATTTTATTGTGCAAACGGTGCAAAACATAAAAAAAAGCAATATACATATGGTACTGCCTTAATCGTACCGACCCACAGAATAAAGTAAAATTGTTATTTATAGCCAACGGTGAACACTGTAAAAAAAAAAAAAGAATAAAAATCATTGTCAGTATTGCTGGTTCTTGGTCACCTTGCTTGCCAAAAAATGGAATAAAAAGTGCTTAAAAAAAAAAAAAAAATCACATGTGCCCCAAAAGGGTAGCAATGAAAACTACAGATTGTCCTGCAAAAAAATAAGCCCTCACACAGCTCCGGTGGAGAACACATAAAAAAGTTCTGGCACTCAGAATATGGCCACACAAAATGTGCAGTGTTCCAAAAGCGGATAAGATTTGGCACCAATTATCAGTGCGACACAGGCCTCACATCTGTGGATTATTATTTATTTACCGCGTTATTATACCCTCTTATTCTGCCCTGATGTACTCCGCACAGCTTACATATGCCCCCACATTATAAACTGAAATACCATCAAAACCCCAAACAGAACTACTACCCAGCAAAATCTGCACTTCAAAAGCAAAATGGTGCTCCCTCCCTTCTAAACCCTACAGCATGCCCAAACAGCAGCTTACGTCCACCGATATGGCATCGCCACACCCGAGAGAACCAGCTTAAAACTTTATGAGATATTTGTCCTCATTGGCACAAACTGGGCACAACATATTGTGCACTAAAATTGCATATCAGTGGAAAATTGCAATTTACACTTTGTAAATGATGAATGATGATGAAAGGTAAAGTCCACCATCCAGACTTGTTTTAAGGGATTTTCCGTAATATATATAAAAGACGTCAGACGCCATGAAACGGGCGCCAAATAAGAAAGTACAGACGCATCTGAGCAATCTCTTGCCACTGCAAGCACGCCTGCAGACATACAGCCTGTCGATTTGTTCCTGCACTCCTGAAAACTCGGATCTAGCTGGTTATGGCCTCTCTCCCCTGAAGAATCATGTGGCTGTGAGGAAACGCGTTGGGAGACTTGATCTATACTACGAGAGTTCACAGAGGAGATCCTTTATATATACAAGGAGAGCTTTTCCTGATCCACTGGACAGCAAGTTTTAAAGGTTGTCAGAGAAAACGGATGACATCCATACGGGTAGGGGGGCATTGAACCCCATACTCTTGTACCTGTTGGTCATTTACAAGCACCTGCTGGTTACTTACAAGAAAGGATCTCTAGACATAAAAATTTATGAACACTCTCTATTCATTATACACACGCATGAACTGCTGTTAATATCGTATTACCTCACGATACTGGATACAGGCTATGAATGAGCACCAAAAATTCAGTACACTTGCTACTTTTTATATATATTGTCTGTACATGTATGTTTTTTCTAGAGCAACTTTTTAAGAGAAACAAGTAAAAGTTATATTTTATATACAAAACTCCGGATCTACTTTTCAATTTACACTTTGTACCATCCGCTGCGCATTCATTTCTAATGAAAAAACACCTGTGGGGTTTGTTTTACTATTTGACCTCAGAGCCCTGCAATTGTGAGCCAATGCTGTGAAGATCACCAAAATAGACCTCAAATGCGCATGGTGCTCGTCACTTCTGAGCTCTATCATATGTCCATGAAAATTATAAATGCCTTGAGGGGTGTAGTTTCCAAAATGAGGTCACTTCTTGGGGGCTTCCACTATAGTCTGGTATCTTAGGGTTTTGAAAATGGTGCCAAAAAACCAATCCAGCAAAATCTGCATGTCAAATCGGGCTCTTGCCTTTCTGAGCCCTGCTGTGTGTCCAAACAGCAGTTTATGACCACATATGGGATATTGCCGTACTCGCGAGAAATTGCTTTACAAATGTTGGGTTGCTTTTTCTCCTTTATCCCTTGTGAATATGAAAAAAATGTCATTTTTTTAAGTTTAAAAAATTTTGATATTCGCTTTTACAGCCTAATTCCAGTAAATTCTGCAAAAGACCTGTGTGGTTTAAATGCTCACTATACCCCTAGATAGATTCCTTTACCGGGTGTAGTTTCTCAAATGAGGTCACTTTTGGGGGGGCTTCTACTGTTTTGGTCCCGCAGGGACTTTGCAAATGCAATATGGCACCCGAAAACCATTCCAGCTAAATTTGAGCTCCAAAAGCCAAATGGTGCTCCTTCCCTTCTGAGCCCTGCTGTGGGTCCAAACATAAGTTTATGACTACTTATGGAGTATTGCCGTAATCGGAAGAAATTGCTTTTAAAATGTTGGGGTGTTTTTTCTCCTTTAGTCCTTGTAAAAATTTAGATTTTCATTTTCACAGCCTTATTCCACTAAATTCAGCAAAAAACTTGTGGGGTCAAAATGCTAACTATAACCCTTGATAAATTCCTTGAGGAGTGTAGTTTTCCAAATGGTCTCTTTTTGGGGGTGTTTCCACTGTTTTGGAACCACAAGACCTCTCCAAACCTGACATGGTGGCTCAAATATTTTCTAATAAAAAGGAGGCCCAAAAAAATCCACTAGGTGCTCCTTTGCTTCTGAGGTCTGTGCTTCAGTCCATAAGCACACTAGGGCCACATGTGGGATATTTCTAAAAACTGCAGAACCTGGGTAATAAATATTGAGTTGCGTTTCTCTGGTATAAACCTTCTGCGTTGCTGAAAAAAATTGTTTTAAACACACTTTCTGCAAAAAAAATGAAATTTGCAAATTTCACCTCTATTTCGCTTTAATTGCTGTGAAACGCCTAAAGGGTAAGGAAACTTTCTAAATGCTGTTTTTAATACTTTGAGGGGTGACATTTTTTGAAATGGGGTGACTTTTAGGGGGTTTCTAATCTATAAGGCCCTCAAAGCCACTTCAGAACTGATCATGTCCCTATAAAAACAGGCTTCTGAAATTTTCTTAAAAATGGGAGGAATTGCTGCTTTTATAAGCCTTATAATGTCCTAGAAAAATAAAAGGATGTTCAAAAAATGATGCAAACATAAAGTAGAGATATGGGATATGTAAACTAGTAACTATTTTGTATGGTATTGCTATCTGTCTTACAAGCAGATACATATAAATTTTAAAAAATGCTAATTTTTGCAAATTTTCTCCAAATTTTTTTGTTTTTCACAAATAAACACTGAATTTATCGACCAAATTTTACCATTAACTTAAAGTACAATGTGTCATGAGAAAATAATCTCAGAATCGCTTGGATAGGTGAAAATATTCCATAGTTATTACCACACAAAGTGACACGTCAGATTTGAAAAATGGGGCTGGTCCTGAACATGCCAACTAGTCCACATCCTTAAGGGTTAAAGTGGGATTAATCCCTTCTCGCATTCAGACGCACTATTATGTTCGTACCATAATAGAATGTAATAGTATGTCCAGTGAAAGGCAGGAGCTGTGCCCGCACCACCAGCAGTGAAAACTGGTTGTATAGATAAAATCATAAATAAATTTAATTAACAATAGACGCTTGTTTTGTCTAGGGGCTAATCATTGTGTTAAATTAAAATGGCAGCCATCACATTATTCTGTCAGAAACCCGTCTTAGAATTCAGAGTGCATGCAATTGGACGGGTTGGGTGCACCGCTCAAAGACCTCTCCAGTTGCGGCTGACCGGCAGCAGCTTCTAGCTTCTTCCAGCAAGGTTCCTACCTATGCATTTCCACACTTCAGTATTGTACCCACAGAAACTGGAAGAGCTGCAGGAGATGGTCCGCTTGTGTGAGAGTTATCCGACCGGCAAGCATTGCTTGAAACTCGACTTCTTCATAGAATGGAAGAATGCAGAGGTGAGCCCAGTGGAGGCATGGACAAAGGCTGCAGTATCAGTAGCTGATTGTGGAGCAACCAAGGAAAGATTCAAATTGAGTGTCTTTTGCTAATTAAATGTATTTATGATTTTATTTATACTGATATTTTTTTATTTATGGATTTGTTTTCTTTTCCTAGAGAACCCATTTAAAACAAAAAAACGTATGGCTCTTAGAGTGCAGCGACACAAACATGACTTAATAAGAAAGTATACACATTTGGTATCACCGCAATTGTACCGACCCTTATAATAGCGTGTATAACTTGTTTATGTTATACAGGGAACGCCGTACATTATTTAAAAACTGCAATGGTGCATTTGCTGTTTTTTTTTATTAAAGATTAATCAATAAGTTATATATACCCCCAAATCCTGCAACTTGTTCTCAATTAAGTGCTTAATTAATATCTTGCAGGTCGTATGACAGATATTCTGGAAGCTTCTTCTGATGTAACTTGGCTGGAAATTGCAAATCGCAAGAGAATTTTGTTCTGTGGTTTGACATCTGGCACTGTACTGGCATTCCCATTAGACCAAAGACAGGATGTTGCTTGTATTCCTCCTACTGATCATAATTTACCTGTACTTTGTCTATCACTGAGCAAACAGGAAAACCACCTAGCTGTGGCTTACCAAGACATTATTCTACTATATGAAGTAACAAAAGGAGACCCTCTTCCAATGCTTGATGGTCCAATGTACTCAGTAAATCCAAATATTCCAGGCTCTGTGAGCAGAGTAGCTATCTTTGAAGACCAAAGGATTATTTATGGACTGATGGAAGGAGAACTTTGTCTATTCAACCCTGAAAAAGATGACAACCACAATTTGGAGTCTCATGAAAGCAAAGTCACTTGCTTGGAAATCAGTACGACGGAGACATATGCACTTAGTGGGTGTGAGGACTCAGTTCAGCGTTTGTGGAATATGAAGACGGGTGACTGGGAACATGAGATGTGTTACAAGGTACACAAGACCTTTTATGAACCATATTTACCTTCTGTTAAACTTTGAATTATGTTAAAGGAAATCTATTGTTTTTCCGTACCCATGTAGAATACTAGGCTTACAAGTAGCTGGAGTCACAAACATTCTGGGAACCAGTGAGGGAAGAAGTAGGTATAGCCAATAAAATTTAATAATGACAACCTGACAGAAAAAGCAACTCAATGACTTAGGCACTGTTCACATTGGAGTCATGGTTTCCGCGTATATCAGAGCCATGATACCTATGCTGGATTTTGATGAATGACCAATGATTTATAATGGGTTCCGCTGTCATGGGGCCTTAGGATAATGAATCCATCATGGGGCCTACAGAGGGTGGCGTGAACCCACTTTGTCCCAAAGGAATTTAATGCAGCTCTAAACCAGGGAGCGGAGTCTAAAGAGACCCCCGGTCTTACAGGGATCCAAACTTCAGAGAAACCCCATGTTGCTATCCCCAGGGTGGTCACTCTTGATGATGGCCAACGTAAAACAGGCGTAGTACTAAAATCAATAGACAGTATGCGGGATTAGGTATAGCAAAGATCAGGCAGGCGGCAAACGCACTCACGATTGGTCAAGCAAAAGGTCAGGACAGGCAACAAAGGTTCGTTACATGTCATTAGCAAGAGGTCAGGGCAGACTGCAGACAAGAATAATGAAAAGGTACAGGCAGAGGTCAAACACAGAAAGCTTGAAAAGTAATGGCAGGGAAACTCCAGGCAAGCTAGGATGAACCTAATAGGTCAGGAAAGGTGTACAGGAAAGGGAGCACCCTTTATACCCAGTCGACTACGCTATTGATTCCGTAAAAACAACAGAACCCTTGCATAACGGAGACAAACGGAAACCATTGGCACAGGATCCGTCACCATTGAAATCAGGGTCCCGTTCCGACGGAAAGCTCAGACAGAACGGGACCCTGGCGCAGATGTGAACAAAACTTAGCCCCAGTGGCGTAGCTATGGGGGGCCCACGGGCCCCCATTGCCATACAGCATGCTTGTTAAATAAATTTTCTGTGCCGTGAAGCCGGCACTTTCTGGTTACGGTCACATGGTACACTTAGTGTACCATGTGACCATTTTGTCACGTGACACGTTTTCCAGCCAGTGCAGTGGAAGAGTCGGTGCAGAGGACTCCAGGTGAGCTGCAGAGTCTGTATTGTAATGCGTTGTGTTGTGTTGTTTTGTAATGTAATGTATTGTAATGTAATGTGTTGCCTTGTAATGTGTTGTGTTGTGTTGTGTTGTGTTGTCTTGTAATGTATTGTAATGTATTGTGTTGTCTTGCAATGTATTGTGTTGTATTGTGCTGTTTGCGGTGGAGAGGGGGGGCCCGTTAAATTACAGCCCCCCCTCCTCTCTCCACCGCAAACTGCACAATACAACACAATACATTACAAACTGTGGGTCGCGTCCCACTGGGGGGTTGTGTGAAGACCTCCAGGGGGTCGCGAGTCACTCACCGAGGTCCCGGTTCCATTTAATGCTGGAGCAAGGAGCTGACGTCTCCTTGCTCCAGCATTCACTGTGCCCTGAGCGGCTCGACGCAGGCAGGCGGGATGTAGCGACATCATCGCGCCTGTCTGCGCCGAGTCACTCATAGCACACACCGGAGGAGGCAAAGGAACTGGGATAAGTAATTATGCATGGGGGCTGATAAGATAGGGGGCATTATACTGCATGGGGGCTGATATGGGGGGAATTATACTGCATGGGGGGCTGATATGGCATGGGGGCTGAAAAGATGGCGGGACATTATACTGCATGGGGGCTGATATGGGGGAATTATACTGTAAGAGGGGGCTGATATCGGGGCATTATACTGTATGGGGAGCTCATATGGGTGGCATTATACTGTATGGGCAGCTGATATGGGGGGCATTATACTGTGTGGGGAGCTGATATGGGGGCATTATACTGTATGGGAGCTGATATGGAGGGGCATTATACTGTATGGGGGCTGATATGGAGGGGCATTATACTGTATAGGGAGCTGATATGGGGGGCACTATACTGTATGGGGAGCTGATATGGGGGGCATTATACTGTATGGGGAGCTGATATGGGGGCATTATACTGTATGGGGAGCTCATATGAGGGGCATTATACTGTATGGGGAGCTCATATGGGGGGCATTATATTGTATGGGAAGCTCATATGGGGGCATTATACTGTACGGGGAGCTGATATGGGGGCATTTTACTGTATGGGTGCAGCTATGTGGGGCTTTATACTGTGGGGGCTGATATGGGGAGCATTACACGGTATGGGGCTGTTATGTGGGGGCGTTATACTGTATGGGGCAGTTATGGGGCATTATACTGTGTGGGGGCAGCTATGGGAGAATTAAACTATGTGGGGGCATTATATTATGGGGGCTGTTCGGAAAGGCGTCTGGGCATAGGCGCGCGCAGGGGTCTGATGATGATGGTGGTGTTGGGGAGGGGTAGGGGGGCCCAAGCTGAATTTTTGCACCCGGGCCCATGAGCCTTTAGCTACACCCCTGCTTGGCTCGATTGAATGTGTGTGAATCCGTCACACATCAAACTGGAAATCCACTGCATAAATCCAAGATAAGTCTTGGGTTTCTGCTCTGGGTCTGAGAATAGCTTTAAACATAGTTCTTTTTATACGGTCAAAAATACCACTAAGAGAAAATTTACAAATACGGTCAGGATTTCTATATACAGTGATCACATGTATATCTGTTTATTTATCTATCTGTATGGAGAGAAACAGGGGTTAAAGCTAATATGAAATTTCCCATAGGGTTTCTTCTTCCAAGGTGTTGAATGTGCCTGCTTCTCACCAGATGACCGTTATATTTATACTGGATCTCAAGACAGAGCAGTCAAAGTGTGGGATGTAACAAATGGTGAGATGGTAATCTTTGTGACATTTATAAACCCTTGTTTTACTAAAAAATTTTTGCAGTTTTTAACAAATTGCAGTATAATTACAGTTGTCCACTACCAAAAGTATGGAACTCCTGCTGGTCCATCATGTGTCCAAGAACCTTTTTCCTTTCCAGACTGGATGCCTGATGGTTTGCTTAGAGAACACTAATGTTGTCAACAATTTATACACACATATATAGTCAGGTCCAGAAGTGCAATTTTTCATCATTTAGCCTCTGTTTTAAGCACCATTGTGGTGGTGTACAAAGAAATGAAGATGTGATTGAAGTGTAGACATTCAGTTTAAATTCAAGGGGTTTAGTAAAAATATTGCATTAACCGCTTAGGAATTTTTTACATAGTCTCTTCTCTGGCAGTTCCATGTTTGGGTGTTGCCAGTTCCCTCCATATTTAATGACAAATGAAGAAAATAAAAGGTCTGGAGTTGATTCTAATTGTTGAATTTGCATTTGTTAGCTGTACATGGGAACTCTCAATATGCGATCCAAAGTGGTGTCAATGCAAGTGAAGGTGGCCATTCCTGATCCCACATGGCCGAGTCTACTCAGTTTGCCGCTGCAATTGTTTTTCATGAGCTGTGCTATGCCGTGCTTTGTCCATGCTCAGAACAGTTCTATTGCCTGTAGTCACATTCAATGCCGATGTCGGAGCGCAGGGAACATTGTGTAAATTAGATGTAGTGCTGCAGAATTGTGGAAAAGGTGGCAGCACGTCAGGTGAAACGCACAGCCGTTCACATATTCAGTACTTAGAACGGAAGTAAAGAGCCATGGGGACCCCGAAGCTAGTGAAAAGTTTTTTACAAAAAATAGACACTCATTTGTAGTCAAATGAATCTTACATGTGGTCCCGGTTATACCTAAGTGACTGTGGTTTGCGGAAAAACCCTTTTAATGCAAAATTTTTGTTAAACCCCTTGAATTAAAACTGTAAGGGCTTGTCCACACGTAACCAAATTCCATTGAAAGAAACAGACATTGCTCTGCGGAAAAAAACGACCTATTTCCTGTGTTTTTTCTGCAGAAAATGGTGCATATTTTCCTGCGTTTTTCACAATGCGGAGAGATGGTGACATCTCCTCTAAATAATGCAGCAATTTAGTCCACTTTCCGCAGCAGGAATTGACATGCTGCGGTTCGAAAAATTTCTGGTCGGAATTTTTACGCAGCGTATGGATGATTTATGTTGAATCCCACCCACTATGATGCTACTGTATTATGCTGCGTATTTTCTGTCCGCAATTCCGTACGGAAAATTCGCAGAAATTCCTCTACGTGTGGACAAGCCCTAAGTCTACACTTCAATCACATATTTATTGCTTTGTTTCCAATTCATTGTGGTGGTGCACAGAGGCTTAATGATAAAAATTGTGTCACTGTCCAAACACTTCTGTTCCCGGCTGTAAAATAAATATATGTCTTAGATTTGTAAAGTTTTATCTAACTGTGCTATCTGTTGTCAAACAGGTTCTTTGCTTGCAGTACAATATGTATACGCAACCATCACTCGTCTTGTATCTACTCCTGATGGATTTATGGGAACCACAAGGCTGGGATATGTGATTGAAGTGAAGTTTAAGTGTCCACAGATTGTAAGTCCCCAGTACAACCCACTACAGAACATTAAGGCTACATGTACTGTTAAATCCAAGAAAGTCAAGAACACCAGTAATAAGACTGTTCAATCAGAGGCTAAACCAGGAAAGAAATGGTGGAAATGCAAGAAACAAACGACCAAAACGTCACAAATATGCCACATTGTTTGACGTTCTCAGTTTAGGAGCTGCCATTGCTATTTGGAAAAATGAGACACAGGGCCTGCAATGAGTGCCCTCAAATGAGATCAGTTTGTTATCAGTTGGAGCACTTACTTTACATATTAATGGACAATGCCTGCACTGTATCATAACACTAATGACAAAACTTGTCACATGCTAAATATACATATACATGGCACTTAAAGGCTTTCTAAACCTTTGTAACTTTTTTTTTAATTTTTTTAATGAAATGTATGTATAATGTGGTTAAAAATATATTTCAAATTGACATTTATTACAAATTTTCTTTACTTTTTGCGATGTACTTTCTATGTATGCACCATACATAAGCTGTAAGGCCTCATGCCCACTTCAGTCTTTTTCTTCAGGGTGCTAGCCGTTTTTCTGACGGCTAGCACCCTGACCCATTCATTTTAATGGGGCCATGCACACTTCAGTTTTTTTCGACGGTCCCGTTGCTCCGTTCCGATCCAAAGTAGAGCATGTCCTACTTTGGTCCGAGATTTCGTGACCGTGAGGCCCATGCAAGTCAATGGGGCCGTCAAAAAAACTGAAGGCACATGGAAGGCATCCGTGTGCCGTCCATTTGTGAAGCAGCCGTTGCCTAGCAACGGCCGGGCGGGCAGAAATACATTACAGATATATTACACTAATCGGCAGCCACATGTCTCTATCAATCACTGATAAAGAAAAGAGGCTGCTGATTAAAAATAAAATAAAAAGCAGTTCATACGTACCCGGTCGTTGTCTTGGTGACGAGTCCCTCTTCTTACTCCAGTCCAACCTTCCTGTATGACGCGGCAGCCTGTGATTGGCTGCAGAGACGGTCACGTGGGATGAAGCGTCATCCCTGGAGGCCGGCCTTTTGACGTCATCCTGACGTGCATGACCGCCACTAGAGCCCGTGATTGGCTGCAGCGGTGACATGGATGAAACGTCATCCCTGGAGGCCAGACTGGAGGAAAATAAGTATGAACTTATTTATTTATTTTATTTCATTAAAGGAACAGTGTCACCACAAAAAAAAATTTCATGTCAGTTTAATGTTAGTGTTTTATTAAAAACGTTTTTATTTATCTGTGTGTTTGTGTGTTACTTTTTTCTATTTTTTCACTTTTTCTTCCCTATGGGGGCTGCCATTTTTTTTTCCATTTCTGTATGTGTCGATTAACGACACATACAGACATGGAATACGGCAGCCACAGTCCCATAGGGACTGCGAACGGGGCCCGTCCCATCCACTTCTGTGTACGCCGTCTGTGTGGGAACTGCGCATGCGCCGCTCCCACACAGTCCAATTTGAAATGCGCGCCGTCCGGCGCCATTTTCCTGTGGACCGGAAGTCGCGGCCGGACAGTAAGATTACTACTTCCGGTCGCGGCTTCCGGACTTGTGCACTTGTACCAGCGGCAGCAGACGGAGCGGACGGGCCGGAGGGAGCCGCGGCGGCAGGAGCAGGTAAGAGATTTCTATGTATGTTCGTGTTTGTGTGTGTTTACTACTGTATGTAAACCTACTACACTGTGTGTTAGCTCAAAAAATGGCGACACACAGTGTAGGAGGTTAGACCGTTCAATCCCCTCGTTTATCCCGGCACAAGCCAGGATAAAGGAGGGGGGGATTCTCAGAGCTCACTAGAGCGAGTGCTTTTTTCCCAATTTTGCAGCAAAAAGCAATGTGGTTGCTTTACCACATGCAATGCTGCAATTTTGGGAATAGCTCCATCTAGTGACCAGCAATGGGAAATATTATAAATTAGAATCTAATTTATAATATTTCCTGACTCGTGAAAAAAATAAAAAGAATTTGAACAATGTTTCATCACCTACACACTAAATGTTTAATTAAAAAAAAAAAACATGTTTTGCTGGCAACACATTCCCTTTAAAATTGTATTTTCCGAGCGCCGAGCATGGTACTGTCCAGGGTGCTGAAAGAGTTACCGCCGATCAGTGCAGCCCATTAACTCTTTCAGCACCATTGACAGTACCATGCTCGGTGCTCGGAAATGGAAACACGGAGTGCACACGGGAGTGCATACGGCCGCTAAAACAGGCACACGGATCCGTCAAAAACGGCCGTGAAAACGGTGTCGGAAGTGTGCACGAGGCCTAAGACTTCACATCTCGTTTTTCAGGTACGTCAGAGTTATGTATGTATGTATAATGTGGTTAAAAATATATTTCAAATTGACATTTATTTCAAATTTTCTTTACTTTTTGCGATGTACTTTCTATGTATGCACCATACATAAGCTGTAAGGTCTCATGCCCACTTCAGTGTTTTTCTTCAGGGTACTAGCCGTTTTTCTGACGCCTAGCACCCTGACCCATTCATTTCAATGGGGCCATGCACACTTCAGTTTTTTTTGACGGTCCCGTTGCTCCGTTTCGATCCAAAGTAGAGCATGTCCTACTTTGGTCCGAGAGTTCGTGACCGTGAGGCCCAGGCAAGTCAATGGGGCCGTCAAAAAAACTGAAGGCACACGGAAGGCATCCGTGTGCCGTCCATTTGTGAAGCAGCCGTTGCCTAGCAACGGCCGGGCGGGCAGAAATACATTACAGATATATTACACTAATCGGCAGCCACTTGTCTCTATCAATCACTGATAAAGAAAAGAGGCTGCTCATTAAAAATAAAATAAAAAGCAGTTCATATGCACCCGGTCGTTGTCTTGGTGACGAGTCCCTCTTCTTCCTCCAGTCCAACCTTCCTGTATGACGCGGCAGCCTGTGATTGGCTGTAGAGGCCGCTGCAGCCTGTGATTGGCTGCAGAGGCAGTCATGTGGGATGAAGCGTCATCCCTGGAGGCCGGCCTTCTGACGTCATCCTGACGTGCGTGACCGCCACTAGAGCCTGTGATTGGCTGCAGCGGTGACATGGATGAAACGTCATCCCTGGAGGCCAGACTGGAGGAAAATAAGTATGAACTTATTTATTTATTTTATTTAATTAAAATTGTATTTTGCGAGCGCCGAGCATGGTACTGTCCAGGGTGCTGAAAAAGTTACCGCCGATCAGTGCAGCCCATTAACTCTTTCAGCACCCTTGACAGTACCATGCTCAGCGCTCGGAAACGGAAACACGGAGTGCACACGGGAGTGCATACGGCCGCTAAAACGGGCACACGGATCCGTAAAAAACGGCCGTGGAAACGGTGTCGGAAGTGTGCACGAGGCCTAAGACTTCACATCTCGTTTTTCAGGTACGTCAGAGTTATACGTAGGGAGAATTCCATTAGGCTGCCTAGCTCACAAATCGTCTACTTATCCACTCTTTTTTACGTACCATTTTTGAGGTCTTGACACCGTCTGTATATCCAGGTTACTCAGCATATGTCTTTTACTCTTTCTTTGTGAAGCTCTTGGTTTTTATTATGTGTGTACTATTAAATAAACTCTGATATTTGATATTTTGCTAACTATTTTTAGTTGTGTTATTTGTATAGAGTTAACGCAACATAATAATACAGATACAGGTCAGGCCAGGTAGCAAACAGGTCAAATCCAAAAAGCAAACAAACACCTTCACAAATTGAGGGGACCAAAGAACCTTGTTGCTCGGTCATGGTGTGGCAGTTCTGAGACGAGTTTATATAATAAGAGTTGATGAGCCACAGGCTTCTCCCCTTAGGTGTGATCTGATGACACAATTTTAGGGCGCAGGGAGCCCCCCTCTGTGTGTCAGTGAGGTGATGAAGGGGCTGGCTGTCTGGCTCAGTTCATTAGATAAGCCAGCCCCTTCTCTGTCACAGCCAATACACAGTAGCTATATGTCTAGTTTGCAATTGTTCCTTTTCCTTCTGCTCTTCTTAGTGGTTAGCTCCCCCCCCCCCCATTTCACTGTCAGTATGGAGCGATCTGCTTTCAGTGTAAGCCGTACACAGCAATAATAATAAATATAGTATAAAGGTGAAACAAAGTTGTACTTACTGCCTAGGGGGTCATTCAAACAAGCGTCACACGGACACATGTATTTCAATGGGGCCGTTCACACGGCCGTTGTTTCAACAGATTGTGTGAAGGGTCCGTGGAAAAATAGGACATGTCCTATTTTTTTTTCATTTTCATGCATCGTTCCATAGACTCTAGTCTATAAGGGGTCCCCGATAACGCGTCCCGCACGGGTGATGTAGTTGCACATGCTAGTCTGAATGTAGCCTGAGGGTATGTTCACACAGCCATAAACGGCCCGAAAAACGGCAGAAAATCGGAAGCAGAACGCCTCCAAACATCTGCCCAATGATTTAAATGGGAAATACGGCGTCCTGTTCCGACGGGGGGTTTTTTACGCCGCCGTTTCTAAAAACGACCGCGTAAAAAAAATACCTCATAAAAAGAAGTGTATGTCACTTCTTAAGCCGTTTTTGGAGCCGTTTTTCATTGACTCAATAGAAAAACAGCTCAAAAAACGTCCGTAAAAAAAATGCCGCAAAAAACGCTAGTTGCTTAAAAGCTGTTGAAAATCAGGAGCTGTTTTCCCTTGAAAACAGCTCAGTATATTCAGATGTTTTTTGTATTAAGCGTGTGAACATACCCTTACTGTTGAAAGAGTGTGTCTCACTGTTTTTTCCTACAGCATCGGCTCCCAATGCAGCCCAGTACAGTAGTGACAATGAGTAGAGTTGTCACCATAAGCCATATTCCAAAAGTCTATGTTTTTGGAAGAACACAAACCATAATGTTTTACTTCCAGCTTTCAAAAAATTATTATTATTTGGTTTAATTTATCCATCTCATTCATGAATAAGAGGGTATTTGAATTACTTGTCTTAAAATTACTGCGGCCAAAAACACTGCAATGGCACTCAGTTCGTACATTGCCTCTCCCCTTCCTCCCGCACATTGCACAGAAAAGGATTTCCCCGCTGTGGTCATGTCACATACTGACACAGCTACACTTTAGTACTTTATAGTACATCTTATTAGGAAAAGTAACATTTTGCTCACCTTCCAGCAGTCTGTAGTCCTTTTAAATATTCAGAAACCTCAATCTCTAAATATCTGTGTCACGTTGGGTGCGTGGACCCACTGGGCCGTACTGCCTTAACGGTATGGCAGCTGGCCAACAGGACACAGGTCAAAGTCTATAGTTCAAATAGGTGTATCTGTGGCAACTTCGGACAGCAGCAAGACAGGCTCGGATGAGAATTTGGCAGCAGGCAGACACCAGGCGTGGTGTAACAGGACAGGCGTAGTACTTAGCGCAGCTCGACTCCAACTCAATACGGCACTTGGTTCTGGATAGCACGTGACACAGGATACAGGTAGCAGGAACGGGAACACTGGGAACTAGGATACAATAAGGGAACATTTGCAGAGACAAACGTAGGTAAACGACAACAATGCTGTAATGGTGGGGGTGGGGAGACAGACAAGTGAGCCCTAATCTACCCGCCACTCAGTTCCTGCCTACTTGCAACGACCTGCCCTAGGCGACGGGGTACAACTGGGCGACGGTCCCTACGCTCAATAAGTGCACGACAGACAAACAGACAAGGGTACACAGAGCTAGGGGGAGAAAGGGGCAGTTGCCCACGGCAACACCATGAGCAACAAGAGTGGTGAACGAGCCGAGTCAAACCAGGAGAGTACGAGGTGCCAAACGCAGAGCAGGAGAGTAGTGAACAAGCCGAGTCAAACCAGGAGTGTACGAGGTACCAAACGCAGAGCAGGAGAGTAGTCAGCAAGCCGGGGTCAATATGAAGCAGGGACAATAGTACAAGAAGCTGCAGCAGGGCCAGGAAACCACACGAGAAGAATCACAAGCAAAGGAGGAACAGGAAAGGCAGGTATAAATAGACAGAGGGCGGGAGCTAGCTCCGTCTGGCCAGGCTGTGATAGGTTCTCCCACTCCTAAGCCTGCCACCCTGAGTAGTGGAAGATGGAGTCAGTCTCACAGACATAGAAGAAGGTGCAGACTGATTATCTATGGGCGTTAACCCCGAAGCTGTGCCTGGCAGATCCTTTACAAATGCTCAGGCAATGCAGGAAGGGGCTGGGCTTCTCTTATAGTCCAGGGGGCTCATGGGCTAATTTGGTCTTAATTCAGGTGTGCGCACTGGCCCTTTAAGAGCGAGCATGAGCGTACGCGCGCACCCTACAGAACACAGCAGAGTGAAGCGTAAGTGAGCGCTGGCGTCTCCTGAGGAGGAGATGGGGACCAGCGCTCACTGATCTATGGCTGCAGCCGTCAGGAAGTACGTAGACCTGGCAGTCCGCGGCCATGGGCATTACAATCTGACATCAGCAATAGAATAAGCAATAGATGCTTTTTTTTTAATTATAAAAACATATTAATATATGGTATCCCTGTTAAATCCCTTCTGGCAGCTCTTAGGCACCTCCCCTCCTCACCCAGCTCCACCCATGCATAGAGTTCTGATGAAGATATTATTTCTGCCTTATTTAAGGGAGCAGGATTGCAGTGATACATAGCGCCAGATACAGCCCCCCCTGTAGATAGCACCAGATACAGCCCACCCTGTAGATAGCGCCAGATACAGCCCCCCTGTAGATAGCGCCAGATACAGCCGCCCTGTTGATAGCGCCAGATACAGCCCCCCTGTAGATAGCGCCAGATACAGCCCCCCTGTAGATAGCGCCAGATACAGCCCTCTGTAGATAGCTCCAGATACAGCCCCCCTGTAGATAGCTCCAGATACAGCCCCCCTGTAGATAGCTCCAGATACAGCCCCCCTGTAGATAGCACCAGATACAGTCCCCCTGTAGATAGCTCCAGATACAGCCCCCCTGTACATAGTGCCAGATACAGCCCCCCTGTAGGTAGCGCAACACACAGCCCCTTATACTTTGTGCGGAGAGCGGTAGAGGTAGCTGGCCCTACTGCTGCCACTCTCCGCTCTGCTTTCACTCACCGTCAGAAGAAGGCAGGAGTCTTGCGGCGGTGTTCTCACTGGTGTCGATGCCGGCCCGGAAGTGAACCAGTCCAGTCACCTGACCGGTGAGGTCAGGTGACAGGTCAGGTGACTGGACTGGTCCACTCCCGGGCCGGCATCGATCCCAGTGAGAACACCGCCTCAAGACTCCTGCTTTCTTCTGATCGCTGCTGCAATCAGCAGCGATCAGCTGTTTTAATGCAGCGCCCAGCGGGACATTTTGAAGACCGGCCGGGACGGCGAAACGGCGGTGAGAAACCGGGACTGTCCCGCCGCAATTGGCGCGGTTGGGAGGTATGCAACAAAAACATTGTGGCTTGTCTGCGTCCTCTGCAGCACTGCTATTATAACCTGTCCTTGTATCAGTAAGTATGGAATTTTTTATTTTACATGCTGTCAGAAAGAGGGAAGATAAAAACGAAAAAATGATGTTGTCATGAAGGGGCCCTTCGATGAATGTTTAACAAAGGGATTATTTTCCTCCTTATTCCCTGGGTGTGACGATAGCCTCAGTATTAAATGGGGACATAGCAGGATGAGACTCTTTTCCCAATCTTGTCCAGTGACATTGTGAATATGAGCTCTCTATTTATTTTTAGAGAAATTGTGGAAATCTCATCCTGGAAAACATGACTATAAAGTGCTGAAATTATATTGCCAGAATCTTGTAAACTGTGTGCACTAATAAAACAATAGTAGGAAATAGGTTATTATGCAGTTTGGCAATAGTTTTTAGTTAGGTCTTTATAGTAAGTAAGCAGCCATTGTGATTACAGTGACACGCAGTGGCCAATACACAGCATTACAAGGCTCAAACAGCTTTAACCCGTTAGTAACCGCCCCATAGTGTTTTTACAGCGGCCACTAACGGGCTTTATTCTGATGCAGTAGCCTTTTTACGGCGCTGCATTAGAATAAATAAACAGAGCAGGGAGCCGTTAAATCTCCCTGCTCTCAGCTACTAGAGGTAGCGGATGGCTGGGAGCATCCCTGCTCGAACAGGCGAGATCGATATCAGTATCGATCTCACTAATTTAACCCTTCAGATGCGGCGCTCAAAAGCGAGCGCCGCATCTGAGTGGTTTTGGAGGGAGGATGGGAGCCAGAGGCATGGCCTAGCAGATGCCTGTCCGTTTTACACGGACAGGCAGTAATACACTGAAATACATAAGTATTGCATTGTATTATAATAGCAATCTGACTATCGCATAGTGAAGTCTCCTAGCGGGACTGGTGAACATAGTTAAAAAAAAAAGTTTAATAAAGTTAATAAATAAAAAAGTGAAAAAAAAATTGAAAACCCACTTTTTCCCCCTTACTGCTTTACTACTAAAATACAAAAAAAAAAGTTAAAAAGTTACACATATTTGGTATCGCCACGTCCGTAACAACCCCAACTAGAAAGTTATTGCATTATTTAACCGGTTTGGCGAACACCGTAAAAAAATCAAATAAAAAACAATGCAAAAATTGCTGTTTTCTAGGAATCCTGCCTTAAAAAAAATGTGATAAAAAGTGATCAAAAAGTTGCATCTACTCCAAAATGGTACCAATAAAAACTACAAGTCGTCCCGCAAAAAAAACCACCTGCATCGGCAGAAAAATAAAAAAGTTATCGCTCTTCAAATATGGAGACACAAAAAAAAAAATTTTGAAAATAAAAAGTTTTTACAGTCTAAAAGTAGTATAACATACAAAATCGATATAAATTTGGTATAATTGAAATCGTAACAACCCGCTAAATAAAGTTATTGTGTTATTTATACCACACGGTAAACGGCGTAAATTTGGGAGCAAAAAAGTGTGGCAATATTGCTGTTTTTTTTCTATTACCTCCCAAAAAAGTTAATAAAAGTTAATCAATAAATGATATGTACCCCAAAATGGTGCTATTAAAAAACACAACTTGTCCTGCAAAAAACAAGACCTAATACAGCTATGTCGATGCAAAAACAAAAAAGTTATAGCTCTTTTACCGCGACGATAGAGAAAACGTAATGTACACCATTGATATCATATATATATGTATATATATATATATATATATATATATATATATATATATAAAGCTGTGCATCAGTGTGATTGCACCAACTTCCTAAATACATTTTATTAAAAATTATTTTTACTTTTTGCGATACAGCTGCTTTGTATTCTGTATAAAGAGCAACTGTATAGTTCGCTAGGACCTGAATCCGTCAGGTCTGCAGGACTGACGGCTTCAGCGTCCGCTGTAAATTGTACATATATACAGCACCAGAAGCAGGCTTAGTACATTAATCCAGTATCAGAACAAAGCTCAGCACATATATACAGCACCAGAAACAAGCTCGGTACATAAATACAGCACTAGAACCAAGCTTAGTACATAAATACAGTACCAGAACAAAGCTGAATACAAATACAGTACCAGAAGAAACCTCAATACATACATACAGCACAAGAACTAAGTTCAGTACATAAACACAGCACCAGAGCTAAGCTCATTACATAAGTACCGGAGCCAAGCTCAATACATATTGTGAGACAGTGACAGGTAAAGTCATTGAGGCAAGGTACATTTCCCCTAGAATCCTGTCATATGTATCCTAGGCTCCAGGGAATGAGTATTTTTTTGCAATAGAAAGCTCTAGCTTTCCAATCTCGGCTTAAGGAAAAGCAGGAAAAAGGGCCTGGAGTTGGATTGGGGAATAGCAGGGCGGGTTCCCCAATCCCTAGTCCATCTCTGTTTGTAGGACAAGGCTGCTGCTCAATTAGCTGCACCTGCAGCCTGTGTATAAAAAGGTGCAGACACAGTGTGTGTGAGTCTCACCCCTGACTCAGACTGGAGACTACTAAGTCTTGAGTAGCCTGTATTATATGTGAGTAAAGACCTGTGTTACTTTGTGTCCAGTGCCTGGTAGGAAGGCACTTGGTATAGTTAGATAATATCTTGTTTAGTTAGTGCTCAGACGAGCAGGATTTATTTTGTATTTTGCCTTGTTGTACAAGAGGCTGTTTCTTTGACAAGAATAAAACACAGGCAAAGCCCTGTTATGAACTTTAATGCACGGTGTCCCTGTCTCTGGCTACTAAGAAACCGCTGTACCAACCTCTCCTGATGCTAAACCCTCACAATATATACAGTACCAGAACCAAGCTCAGTATATATATATATATATATATACAGCACAAGAACCAAACTCAGTACACATATGCAACACCAGACGCAAGCTCAGTACATAAATACAGCACCAGAACCAAGGTCAATACATAAATACAGTACCAGAATCAAGCTCAGTACATATATACAGCACTAGAAGCAAGCTCAGTAGATATATACAGCACCAAAGCAAGCTCAGTACATATATATATATGGCACAGAACCAAGCTCAGTACATATATATGGCACAGAACCAAGCTCAGTACATATATACAGCACCAGAACAAAGCTCAGTACATATATACAGCACATAACCAAGCTCAGTAAACGTATACAGCACCAGAACAAAGCACATAATAAATACAGCACCAGAATCAAGCTCAGTAGATAAATACAGCATCAGAACCAAGCTCAGTAGATATATGTAATACCGTAGCCATGCTCAGTACATATATACATTACCAGTCAAAAGTTTTAGAAAACCTACATTTTTCCAGTTTTTATTGATATTTACACGCTTTAACTGGTTGCCGACATGGGACGAGAATACTCGTCCTGAACGGCGGGTACCCTGCATCGTCCGTGGGCGTTCAGGAGCAGGGCAACGGCTGTAATACACAGCCGCAGCCCCGCTCTATCGGAGGAGAGAGGAGAAACCTCTTCTCTCCACCGTTAACCCCTTGAATGCCATGATCAAAGCTGATCGCGGCATTCAAAGTAAATAGGAGGGGGGACTGCCCAGAGATCGTGTCACAGAAAATCCCTGTGACGCGATCAAAGCCCATAACTTGTATGGCCAGACAGCCCAGGGTCAATTGAAGGACCCCAGGGCTGTCTGACCATATTTCCTGTTGTTAAGGCATATTGAGGTATGCCCTAACAACTGCCTATGAGGAATCAGTACACAGGCTAATGTACTGGCATATAGATATATGCCAGTACATTACAGTTAAAAAATAACTATCAAAATGAAAAATCCCTCTATGGGATTAAAAAAAAAGTTTAATTAATATTAAAACTTTTTTTATGTTAAATAAATACAACACATGTCCCAAAATATGTAATAATATAGACATATTTAGTATTGCCACGACCATAACAACCTGTACAACAAATGCATAACATTATTTCTGATGATCGGTGTATGGTGTAAAAAATAAAATATATTAAAACTGCAGCGGAACTGCTTTTTTCCAGCATTTTCGCCAAAATAAAAATTTATATAACTTAAACGATAATGTATTTGTACCAAAAAAATGGTACCTACATAAAATACAACTCGTCCTTCAAAAAACAAAGTCTCATACAGCTACGTCTGACAAAAAATAAAATAGTTATGAGCGTCGGGATGCAAAGAGGGAAATATAAAAAAATTGTTCTGTCCTCAAGGCCAAAATTGTCCGTGACCTTAAGGAGTTAATGTCTAAATGCACAATTAAATGAAAGCATAGAAGAAATAAACAGGTTAAGATTAATAAAAATAAAGGTTTAATTTTGTTTCAACAAATTAAATCTAGATTTTTGACTCTTCAAAGTAGCCACCTCTAGCTGATATAACAGCTTTACACAATCGAGGCATTCTTTCTACAATAAATTTCAGATATTGTTCAGAAATTTCTTCCCAACATTGTTGCAGAAGTTCCCACAAATGTGCTATACTTGTAGGTTGCTTTGCTTTCACCATTCTGTCCAGTTCATCCCAAACAAGCTCAATGGGGTTGAAGTGTGGAGACTGCAGGCTATTCCATTCTTTGAAGCCTACCGACTACTTCTTGTCTTCTTAAGAAGTTCTGACATAACCTAGAAGTATGTTTTGGATCATTGTTTTGGTGTAATATGAACCCCTGAGGAAGTAGGTGTACACCAGAGGGCATATAGCATGGCGCATCAAAATGCTGTGGTAGCGAATTTTGTCCAGTGTGCCTGTGCAAGTTGCCAACTCTGGATGCAGCAAAAGAGCCCCAGACCATCATGCTTCCTCCTCCATGTTTGACAGTTGGTGTCACACACTGAGGAAACATCCTTTCACGTACTCGACGGCGTACAAAAACCCTGCGTGATGTACCGAAGATGTCAAATTTTGATTCATCAGTCCAAGACCTTCTTCCACTCTTTAGTAGTCCACTGGAGCTGCTGCTTGGCCCAGGCAAGTCTTTTTTTTAAATTTTGCAATCTTAGCAGTTGTTTTCTTACTGATACTCGACTGTCACACCTGCAGATAGAAGTCTTCTCTTCGCATTTGAAATGAAAACTTGTTTATTTTTTGTTGCATTAAGCTGGGCAAGCTTTTGTGCTGTGAGGCGCTGATTACGCAAACTGTTGACTCTCAAAAACTTGTCATCTAATTTTGTAGTGGCCTTTGGTCTGCCAGACCTCTTCCTGTCAGAGTTTCAAAGTGCATTTTGATAGTATAGAAAACTTTACTGACTGCCACCTTGGCTTTCTTGGTAATTTCTATGTAGGACAGACCTACACTTCTAAGGGTTATAATTGTCTGTCTTTTGTTAATTCCCTTTTTCTTGCCATTATGATAGCAATGTGCTCTGTCCTGAAGAGAAAATCTGTCCGAATCCTGCCCTACAGGCTGTTTTAATGCAGTCTGTTCCAACACTGGTTATATAGAATCAGAGGGTTTGAAAGTAATCTCCAAAAGTTGAGACACCTGTAGGACTAGTTTGCATCCAATTTAAAACCATAATCTGCTTTCTGTGCTGCAGAGCAGCTGTCCTTGATGTCTTCCCTGAAAAAAGCCATTTGGTTAAAATCTGAAATTCAGACTATTGTTGAAGTTAAAAATTCATTTTATTTTTATGTTTTTCTTTTTGTTGAGAAAAGTTTTACAAAGTTTTTGCATAACAAAAGACAGTCAACAAAGAAAAAAAAAAAAAAAAAGGTAGTTAAATGCCGAACAACTACATATCATCAGGAATGGTTGTGGTAGTATACATTCATCCAATTACAGTATGAAATAAAACACATGAAAAGCACAATTGTCTGTGGCAGAGTGCCTGCAAAGTATGAGTGCTATTGTTCAACATATAAACAGAAAAAACGTTTGTCATTGAAATAAGAAAAACGGCCATCCGTAATTTAAAGTTTGGTATAGTATGTGACTTTTTTCTAACACTCCAATACTCCACTTAAAGAGGCTCTGTCACCACATTATAAGTGCCCTATCTCCTATATAAGGAGATGGGCGCTATAATGTAGGTGACAGTAATGCTTTTTATTTAGAAAAACAATCTATTTTAAACCACTTTATGGGCGATTTTTAGCTTTATGCTAATGAGTTTCTTAATGCCCAAGTGGGCGTGTTTTACTTTAGACCAAGTGGGCGTTGTACAGAGGAGTGTATGACGTTGACCAATCAGCGTCATACACTTCTCTCCATTCATTTACACTGCACTAGCGATATAGTTATATCGCTATGTGCAGCCACATACACAAACACTATGTAATGACGGGGTAGGGAGACGGACAAGTGAGCCCTAATCTACCCGCAACCCAGTCCCTGCCTACTTGCACGGCCCGTCCTAGGCGACGGCGTACAACTGGGCGACGGTCCCTACACTCAATATGTGCACGACAGACAACACAAGACAGGGTACACAGAAGAGAGGGAAGTGGGACAGTTGCCCACGGCAACATCGTGAGCAACAGGAGTAGTGAACGAGCCGAGTCAAACCAGGAGAGTACGTGGTAAACAAAAGCAGAGCAGAGGAATAGTCAGTCAATCAAGCCAGGGTCGATATGAAGCAGGTCAATTGTAAGTAGCAGGAATAGCAGAGCCAGGAACCAGAGAGAATCACAGGCACAGGACAAGCAGCAAATGCAGGTATACATAGACCAATGGCGGGAGCTAGAACCGTCTGGCCAGGCTGTGACAGGTTCTCCCACTCCTCAGCCTCTCAGCCTGAATTGTAGCAGAACGAGTCACTCTAGCAGAGCTAGGCACAGATGCAGGCTGATTAACCACGGGCATCGACACAGAAGCTGTGTCAGGCAAATCCTTTACACACTAACATTACTGCAGTGTCCTGATAATGAATATACATCACTACCAGCCAGGACGTGATGTGTATTCAGAATCCTGACACTTCTGAATCTTTTCTGTGAGATTCCAGCAAGGCAAACGTAATCTCGTTTAAAATGACAGGTTACATAGTAATCTCGCGAGATTACGTTTGCCTTGCTGTAAATCTCACAGAGACGCTACAGACTTGTGTCAGGATTCTGAATACACATCACGTCCTGGCTGGTAGTGATGTATATTCATTATCAGGACACTGCAGTAATGTTATAGTGTGTTTATGTGGCTGCACATAGCGATATAACTATATCGCTAGTGCAGTGTAAATGAATGGAGAGAAGTGTATGACGCGTATATAGGAGATAGGGCACTTATAATGTGGTGACAGAGCCTCTTTAAATCAAACAATCAAACTCGGTGAGCAATTCTCTGAATTGAGATGAAACTCTGAAGTTGTTCCATGGTGTCTACAGTTTCAAGAAGCTAGGAAAAGACTGACTAGAGAGTGCAGCTATTTCCTCAATACGAAAGATCTGTTCAATCTTTTGTAACCACTGAGACAGAGTAGGGGTTTGATATAATCTCCAAAGTGGAGGGATCAGGAGTTTAGCACCTGCTAATAAGAATGTAATTAGGTGATTAGCAGTCTTATCGACACCTTTAATTGGCAAGTTTAGGAAAATAGTGGATGTGGTAATTGGTATTGAAATGTTGCAGACGTCATGTATATGTGATAGAACAGTATCCCAGTAGTTACGGAGCATGGAACACGTCCACCAGGTATGAATATAAGTGCCAATTTCTGCATTGCATCTCCAGCAAGTGTCCGTTAAAGAAGGATACCACAGGTGCGTTTTATCGGGTGTAGTATACCAGCGTGATATAATTTTATAAGAGTACTCCTGCATTCTTATGCAGTTTGAGGGGCCATGTGAGTATCTGTATAACAATCTAATATCAGATGTAGATAAAGTTATTGTCAAGTTCTTCTCCCACAAGGTGATGTAAGACCGTTTTAGTGGTACATTCCTGGTTATCAGAAAGTTATACGAATGCGAAAAAACTTTTGTAGGGTATTTGCTTTGAGAGAGGGCAGTCTCAAATTGGGTAAGTGGTCTTTGTAGCGATCCTTTCGTTATAAACGGAAGGAGAGCTGCCTTAAGTGTTGAATAGTGTAGTGCATGACTCTTTGGACAGTTAGGATCATTTGTCCATTGGTGGAGAATTACAAGAGCTCCATCTACCAGGATTGAGTCTATAGGGTCTAGAATTTTCACAACAGGGTTATTAATATTTCTAATCTGTCCACCCTGGTAGACACCGGACAGATCCGTAACTCGGATTAGAGGGGATGGGGCAGGAACAAGTATATTCCTATATTGAGTCCATATTTTAATTACTGATTTAGTTAGGTCATTCAAGGGCTTTAAGTGCTATGGCATGAGGGATGCTGGTATACAACGATACCACATCACAACTCAACCACACATATTTGTGATTCCATTTTTTTTTTGTTTAGTGCCCGCAAAACGTCACTTGAATCTTGTAGATGACCTGGAACTCTAAACACAAGGGGCTGGAGGAGTGAATCAAGCCACTCTGACAGCCTCTCGCTAAGGGAACCTATCCCAGACACGATGGGATGCATAGGGGGGGAGGGGGACAACACCCTTATGTATCTTGGGAAGTGCATGTAAAATAGGGGTAACTGGAAAATCCACTAACATATATTTGTATTGTCTTTCAGTGACGAAACCTCCATTAAGACTTTGCTCTAACAGCTTTTTACAAGTTGCTTGAAAAGCTTTTGTAGGGTTAATATCCAATTTTCTGTAAGGGTCTTCGTCTAACAGTAATGTTGAAATTTATATCTTGTATGTATCAGTATCCATTACTGTAATGCCGATATCTTATAAATTACGAAAACACGAAAATTCTTACATATATAATTGGTATTATTACATATATCTTGCTTACTTATCTTGAACCTCCCAGTTCCGGTAGACAAAGGCGTGTCATAGATCTAATCAATCTAAACAAACGGAATATAAACACTGGGTCAGACATTGAACATCTACATATACCATGATGAAGGACACTGCACGTGTCTGAAATGCGTAGGTGAAATATAATTGTGATACACCCTTCAGTACTTTGAATTTATAGTTTTAACTCGATTTCAATAAAATTGGAAATTAGATTCATTTTATTTACACACAAGCGCTGGATCACAGTCTCTTCCTTGTCTCTACTAGTTGAAATTGTCGTCATAAGTGAGTTTTAGCGCTCTCAGGGGAGCTCGTGCTAATAATTCCTCAATGAAAGGCCATTGTTTAACGTCTGGTTTGCGGAACGAATCTATTGTCCTGGAAATGACTGCTGAGTGATAATATAACTGTAGATCTGGAGCTCCTATGCCACCTAAATTCTTGGGGAGGCTTAATGTTGCTGAGCTGATCTTAGGGCACTTATCATTCGAAATGAAGTGGAAAAACAAAGATTTTAAGCATGCGAAGTAGGTTTTTGGGACCGATAACGGTAACATCTGGAAAAGATCGTTAAATTTGGGCAGCACCAGACACTTTACTAGATTTTTTCTACCTATCCAAGAAATGAAAGGCGCTAGCCATGAGTCTATGATAGATTTAGCCGATTGTATAAGTGGATTGTAGTTCAGAGAAAAGTGATCTGGCCACTTTTTACACAATTTTATCCCTAAATATGTTATACTTTGAGGCGGCCATGTGAAGGGGTATAGGTTTTCCAAACGTTCAATTACGGAATCAGGGATGTGTCACATAGGGTTTGTGGACCCACTGGACCGTACCGCCTTGGCGGTATCGCAGCTGGCCAACAGGGAGCAGGTCACAGTCTATAGTTCGTATAGGGAACCTGTCGCAGTAGTAAGACAGGCTCGGCTGGGACTGGGCAGCAGGTAGACGTCAGGCGTGGAGTAGTAGGACAGGCGTGAAATACAGCACAGCACGACTACAGCTCAGCACGGCACTTGACCAGGATAGCACGGATACAGGAACAGGGAACACTGGGAACTGGAAAACACTAGGAGACCATTTGCTTAGACAAACTAGGATACGACAAACAACACTCAGGCATGGAAGCAAGGGGCTGGGCCCTTCTTATAGTCCAGGGCACTCATGGGTTGATTTCATATTAAAGTCCGTTGCGCGCGCTGCCCCTTTAAGTGCGGCCGTCAGGAGGTGAGTGAACCTGACAGCCCGCAGCCATGGACATAACAGTATCCCCCCTCTTACACCCCCTCTTCTTGGGGCCAGAGCGAGAGAGAAACTTCTTCAGAAGGGTAGGAACATTGAGGTTCTCCTCTGGCTCCCAGGACCTCTCTTCAGGACCAAACCCCCTCCAATCCACGAAATAAAAAGTCTTTCCTCTCACTCTCTTCGTGTCCAAGATCTCCTTAACCTCGAAGGAGTCTGAAGGGCCACTGGAGGCAACCGCAGGGCTAGGAGTCTTGGTAAAGCGGTTTAGAACCACTAGTTTCAGGAGAGAGACATGGAAGGAGTTGGGGATCCTGAGGGTAGGAGGTAGCCGAAGCTTGTAGGCGACAGGGTTGATCTGCTGCAGGATCTTGAAGGGTCCGAGGAACCTGGGAGCAAATTTGTACAACGGCACCCTCAGTCGAATATTCCTGGAGGACAGCTAGACCTTCTTGCCAGGAAGAAACTGAGGAGGATCTCTTCTCCTTGTGTCCGCCTTCCGTTTCATGTGGTCGACCACCAGCAGGATGGAGGATCGAGTCTGCTGGCAGATATGCAAAAAGTCCCTAAAAGCCATGTCAGCAGCTGGTACCTCGGACATATCAGGCACCAGGAGAGGAATTAGTGGGTGTTGGCCATAGTCAATAAAGAACGGTGTCTTCTGTGTGGACTCGCTGGTGTGATTATTGTAAGAGAATTCAGCCCACGGGAGAAACTGCACCCAGTCATCATGCTACTTGGAGATGAAGTGACGTAAGTAGTTCTCCAAGATCTGATTGATCCTCTCGACCTGACCATTGGACGGAGGATGGTAGGCCGAGGAAAAGTCCAACTTTACACCTAGGAATCCGCAGAGGGCTCTCCAAAACTTCGAGGTTAACTGAACCCCTCGATCAGACACAATATGCTGCGGCAAGCCGTGCAGGCGGAAGATGTGTTGGATGAAAAGCTTGGCCAGTTGAGGAGCAGAAGGAAGACCGGTCAGAGGAACGAAGTGGGCCATCTTCGAAAAACGATTCACCACCACCCAGACAGTACTGCATCCAGCAGAGAGAGGCAGGTCAGTGATAAAGTCCATAGCTATATGCTGCCAGGGAGCATCGGGAACAGGCAATGGCTGGAGCAGGCCAGCAGGTCTGGAGTGAGCGACCTTTTTAGCTGCACACACTGAGCAGGAAGAAACAAAGTCCATAATGTCCTTGGGCAGCGTGGGCCACCAGAAATGATGGGCAATCAGATCCCAGGTCTTATGGGTCCCCGCGTGACCTGCTAGTCTAGAAGAGTGTCCCCAGCGGAGGATTCTCCCTCTGTCAGCCAGGCGCACAAAAGTCCTCCCTGGAGGAATGTCCCCCACTTGCAGGGGATTGACAGAGACAATGCAAGACGGATCAATAATGTTCTGTGGAATTTCCATGGTGTCTTCTGTCTCGAACATGGACAAGGCATTTGCCCTCACATTCTCGTCGGCCGGGCGATAATAAAGCTCAAAATGGAATCTGGTAAAGAACAGCGACCACCTGGCCTGACGAGGGTTCAGCTGTTGGGCCGTCTGAAGATAGGTGAGGTTCTTGTGGTCCGTAAAAATCAGGACGGGGTGAGCTGCGCCCTCTAGTAGATGTCTCTACTCCTCCAGGGCCAATTTGATGGCCAGTAACTCCCAATTCCCAATCGAGTAGTTGCGTTCTGCGGAAGAGAACAGCTTAGAGAAATATCCACATACCATTGACTTGCCCTTGGAACCTCTATGGAACAGGAGTGCACCAGTACCGACAGAGGATGCGTCCACCTCCAACGAGAACTGTAGAGAAACATCTGGATGATGGAGGATAGAGGCTGACTTGAAGGCACTCTTCAGGCTATTGAATGCGGACTCTGCCTCCGGAGTCCACACCTTGGCGTTCATGCCCTTCTTAGTGAGGTTAGAGATAGGAGATGTCAGTGAGGAGAAGTTTGGAATAAACTGTCTGTAAAAATTGGCGAATCCCAGAAAGCGCTGCATGGCCCTCAAGCCTTGAGGGTGTGGCCATTGCAGGATGGACTTTACCTGTTCAGGATCCATCTTGAGACCTCTATTCGAGACAATGTAGCCCAGGAAGGGTAGAGCATATTTTTCAAACACGCACTTCTCCAAACTGGCGTACAGACGATTCTCCCTTTACCACAGCATAACTTGACGGACATGTCTCTGATGCGTCATAGGATCTGGAAATAAAAATCAACATGTCATCAAGATAGACCACAACACAAACATAGAGGAGGTCACGGAAAATGTCATTAACGAACTCCTGGAAGACCGCGGGAGCATTACACAGGCTGAAAGGCATTACTAGATATTTAGTAGTGTCCATCACGGGTGTTAAATGCAGTCTTCCATTTGTCACCCCGGCAAATCCGGAATAGGTTGTAAGCCCCACGCAGGTCTAGTTTGGAAAAAATCTTGGCACCACGTATACGATCAAACAATTCAGAGATCAGTGGCAACGGATACTTATTTTTCACCGTGATCTGGTTGAGACCCCGGTAGTCAATACAAGGACGCAGGGAGCCATCCCCCTTTTTGACGAAGAAGAACCCGGCTCCTGCCGGGGAGGAAGAATTCCGTATGAAGCCCCTCTCCAAGTTCTCTTTAACATAGGTGGACATGGACAGAGTCTCTGGCAAGGAGAGAGGATATATCCTACCACATGGAAGGGATGCACCAGGGATCAGCTCGATAGGACAGTCATACGCCCGGTGTGGGGACAGTGTCTCCGCCTCCCTTTTGCTGAAGATGTCCGAAAATGCAGCATAATGACCAGGCAATTCTGCCAATGACCGAGGCAGAGGAGGCTGGGCCGAACGAATCTGCACCAGGCATCGGCTGTGACACTCGGGGCCCCACTGGAGAACCAGGACTGGGGCATGTAGTCGGAGCCAAGGCAGGCCCAGCAGCAGGGGGTTAACGGCCTTGGATAGGACATAGAAAAATAGAAATTCGGAGTGGAGAGCCCCTACTTGGAGCCTCAGCAGCTTGGTCCTAGCTATAACTGGGTCTGGCAGAGGTAGTCCATTTACCGATGCAACCATCAACGGTCTCTCTAGAGGGGTAGTGGGTAATTGAAGAAGGTCCACCAGGTCTCTACAAATAAAATTAGCAGCGGATCCAGAGTCCAGATATGCAGAGACCTGATGCGTTTTCTCATCGGAGACTATGGTCACGGGTATGGGCAACTTAGACGGGAGTCCTTCTCTGCCCAAGGTTGTCTCTCCAACCAACTCTAGGCTTTGGGGCATTTGGGGACATATACACACAAGATGGCCTCCAAGGCCGCAATAAAGACAGAGTCCCGAAGTGCGTCTGCGTTGTCTCTCCTGGGTAGATAGCTTACATTGGTTCATCCTCACAGACTCCTTAGGAGGATCGGCATCTGAGGACGGCAGGGGTTGCTGCAAGGTAGGGACATGACTAGGAAGACCTCCCTCCCGACGAACCTCTTGGAGCCGTTCTTGGAGCCTTCTATCAATCAGCCAGAAGGATGAGGTCATCCAGGGTAGACGGCAGGTCTCGAGCGGCAAGTTCGTCCTTATTTTTAGGAGACAGTCCATGCAAGAATGTAACCACCAGGGCCTCATTATTTCACAGTTCTCCCGCCAGGGTGCGGAAGTAGATGGCGTACTCGCCCAGAGAGGTCTCCTTGGCGTAGGTTCAAGGAAGCCACTGCAGAGGAGACTCGTCCAGGCTCCTCAAACACCGTACAAAATGTCCGGAGGAACTCCTGGAAGTCACGGGTCTCTGGTCCCTGTCTCTCCCAGATAGGATTCGCCCATACAAGGGCCTTGCCAGTGAGAAGAGAGATGATGAAAGCGACCCTTGCGCCATCAGACGAAAACGTCCTTGAATACAAGCTGAAGTGGATCTGGCACTGGTTCAAAAATCTATGACGGGTACCTGCGCCTCCATCATAGCGGTCAGGAAGTGGCAAAGAAAAATGAGGATCAACACTGCCAGGAGGTGTAGTCAGAGAATCACTACTGCCAGGAGCTGTAGTAGGAGGAACGGCAGCTCGTGCTTCATGCCGACGTGCGAGAATGTTCAAGGCCTGGAGGAGTTGTTCCTGTTGAGACCGGAGGTCCAGCATATCTGTCCGCATCTCTTGTGACGTCATCTTGGTCTTGGACCGACCAGCGGGGTCCATGGCCTGAGCGTACTGTCACGTAGGGTTAGTGGACCCACTAGGCCATACCGCCTTGGCGGTATGGCAGCTGGCCAACAGGGTGCAGGTAACAGTCTATAGTTCGTATAGGGTACCTGTGGCAGCTCGGACAGTAGCAAGGCAGGCTTGGCTGCGACTAGGCAACGGGTAGACGTAAGGCATGGAGTAGCAGGACAGGCGTGAAATACAGCACAGCACGGCACTTGACCAGGATAGCACGGGATACAGGATACAGGAAACACTGTGAACTGGAAAATACTGGGAGACCATTTGCATAGACTAACTAGGATACGACAATAACGCTCAGGCATTGAAGCAAGGGGCTGGGCCCCTCTTATAGTCCAGGGCACTCATGGGCTGATTTAAACATTAAAGTCCGGTGCAGAGCGCACCCTACTGGACCCGGCCGAGGTGAGTGGAAGTGAGCGCTGGCGTCTCCTGAGGAGGAGACTGGGGCCAGCGCACGCAGACCCATGGCTGCGGACGTCAGGAGAGTGAACCTGACGGCCCGCAGCCACGGACATGACAATGAATTTGAAGTAAACAGACAACTACGGGATGAGAAGTGCTATAAGCAGCTTTCTGTTAAGAATCTTCCGTCTCTTTAAGATTGTAATGACTACTAGCCTAGCTTCTGGATGGCTCTGGTTTGATTTGCAGAGCCAATCTTATTTCTCTGTCTTCTTCCCATCAGATTCTAGAGTGGAGTATTTAAGTCTGGTCAGTTCTTCCATTATTGCTTGTGAATTTCTTTGTGTTTGCAAGTATCTTATTAAGCTCCTGGCTACTCCCTGTATCACCTTACTATTTGGATTATTGGAACTGTACCTCGGCTTTATCTTTAGATTAACCATTTTGCTCACTGATTTGGACTTTCTGCTCTCGGCTGGTTTTAACCTCTGCAACTCCTGGTATTCTTCTGCTTTCTGCTTTGGACTTACAGTCTCTCCTGTTTGTGTACTATGTTTGCTGTTTACCCTCTGTCCGTCTGGATTCTGTTCTGGTATTGCCTGCATTGCACCTCCTTTCCAACACTTTATTCTGTTAATGCAACCTGGGTTCTATGGAGCCAAATCTAACCTGCCTTGTGGTGGGCTCTTGTGAAGACCATAGAGTAGCCTTAGACTCTGCTGATCAGAGTAGTGATGGACTTGAGGTAGCGGATTACCTGCACGCTTTATCCAGACAGTCTTCAGCTGCGTTTGGGGAATCGCTTACTTGCACTCTGGGAAATTGGTCTACAGTGATTCCCTCACATATTCACAAGCCATTTAAAAAATTATCTTTCCATAATGGAACCCATGCATAGCCTAGTGAAACAGATGCACGGTCTGACTGGTAGAAGATCTGGCTAAAAGGATTCAACACCATGAGACTGCGAAGCTCCAAACAGTCATTCCAGCTGCTTCTCCGTTTGAACCAAAAATGAACTTACCAGATCGTTTTTCTGGTGATCGTAAGTCTTTTATTAGTTTTCGGGAGAGTTGTAATTTGTATTTTAGGCTAAGACAGAGCAGCACCGAGTTGGTCTCGTCATTTCCCTTTTCGTTGAGACCTGATTCCCCTGAACTTTTTTCTGTTTAGACCTTCTTTGCTGCCCTAGGTTTAAAGGAACAATGTTTTTATTTAATAAAATATTATATTGACTTTATTCAATTTTTCACACACAGTTTTTTTTTATTGACACTTTCTTACTGTACTGGGGGCTGCCATGTTTTATTTCATCTGTGTATGGGTCTCTTAGGCCTTATTTACACGAGCGTATTTCACGTCCGTAATACGCGCGTGAAAATCACGCACGTCGCAAGGACCTATGTAAGTCAATGGGGCCATTCGGACATTCCGTGTTTTTCACCCAGCGTGTGTCTGCTACATGAAACTCACTGCATGTCCTATACTTGAGCGTTTTTTGCGCATCACGCACCCATTGAAGTCAATGGGTGCGTGAAAATCACGGACATCACACGGACGCACATCCATGTGCTGTGAGTGATTCGCGAAACAGTTGCTCAAGAAATGAAGAGAAAAATAAAACCACCTCCTTTATTTCATTTTACATACGTCAAAAACACGTGACATAAGGACGCCATATGCGCAAAAATAACGCACCAAACACTGATGACACACGTAACTGCAACGCGCACAAAACGTTGCATTTGTTACGCGCGCAAAATGCACACGTTCGTGTAAATAATGCCTTAACTACACATACACGGATGTAATACGGCAGCACAGGGCATAGGACACAATGAACTGGAGCCGTTCATTTTTTCTGCTATCTGGCTCTGTACTGCGCAGACGCAGTTCAGAGTCCCACAGCAGAGAAGCCGGTTTGTAGGGAGATAGAAGGCGCCATTATGAAGACCGGCTGCACTGCAGGTAAGGTGTGTGTCTCTGTCTGTCCCTCCCTCTCACAGACCCCCGCTCTCGTGACCCCCGGCGGGCCCCCCTGACGGCCCCCCCTGTCGCTAAATGTATTGTCAGTGTGGACAGTGTGCGGACTGTGATCGGGTGAGGAGGTGAGGTATCCGTCAGAAGGAGGTCAGGGAGGAGACTGTCAGCAGTAGATGGTTATTCCTTTCACAGAGTGGTGTGACAGTCTCCTCCATCATGACCACCCAATACTGCTGACAGCCTCCTCCTGCGTCACCATACAATCTTGCTGACAGTGATGCTGGAGGAGACGGTCAGCAGGATTGTATGGTGACACTGGAGGAGACTGTCAGCAGTATTGGGTAGTGACACTGGAGGAGACTGTCAGCAGGATTGTATGGTGATGCTGGAGGAAACTGTCAGCAAGATTGGGTGGTGATGATGGAGGAGACTGTCAGCAGGATTGTATGGTGATGCTGGAGGAGACTGTCAGGAAGATTGGGTGGTGATGATGGAGGAGACTGTCAGCAGTATTGAGTGGTGATCCTGGAGGAGACTGTCAGCAGGATGGAGGGATAAATACATTTAGCAGGAGAGGCATGTAAAATGCGCAAAAAAAACTTGTCAAATACACGCCGTGTGAACCTGTCAACTGAAAAGACATTCACTTCACTTTCATCATTCTAAGGGTATGTTCACACGCACTGTTTTCAGCCGTTTTCGGGCTGTAAACGTCCTGAAAAACGGCTGAAAAATCGGAAGCAGAACGTCTACAAACATCTGCCCATTGGTTTCAATGGGAAATACGGCGTTCTGTTCCGACGGGGCGTTTTCCAAAAACGGCACGTAAAAAGATGCCCGCCAAAAAGAAGTGCATATCACTTCTCGGGACGTTTTTGGAGCCGTTTTCATTGACTCTATAGGAAAACAGCTCCAAAAACGGCCGTAAAAAACGCAGCCAAAAACGCGAGTTTGATTAGAAAATGGCTGAAAATCAGGAGCTGTTTTCCCTTTGTTTAGTAAGTGTGTGAACATACCCTTAGCCTTTTGGTGTGTCCTATAGCTTCTGCCAGCTGAAATTTCAACAATCACACCCAAAATGGCAGCCGGAAACTGCTTAGCAATTTGAAGACACCTTTTCCTGGCTTGTAGGAGGGGTGATGAGATTCCCTCCCACATTTATGGCAGCTTTGAGTCAGGTTACTTTGCCTTATTCACCTTCCTGTAATTCTGGGAAGTGCTCCCTCTGGTGGCCAACTCAGGAAAACATGTCAAATTATTATTTCATTTTTAATACCATGTGGAAAAAAAATACAGCAAAAAACTTAAAAAATATAATAGAAATAAGTAACTTACTTAAAAAAAGGTTTAATTCGCGACACATTCCCTTTAATATATAGTGAACCAGATATCACTCCAAAGACTGAGACCAATCTGTTATCTCTCCAGCAGGGACAGCATCCTGTCGAAGATTACTGTTCCAAATTTAGCTGGTGGTCCGTCTCTTCACAGCGGAATGATGCAGCGCTCCAATGTCAATTCCGCCGAGGCCTTTTTGAAACCTTGAAAGATCTCCTAGTAAATTACCCTCCGCCGTCGACTTTAGAGGATACCATGAATCTTGTTGTGCGTCTTGACCGACGTCAAAGAGAGCGCAAAAAAGAAAGTTCAGCAATGGTCTCTCCTCTTCCCCGCGCTGAGAACCCTTCATCTGATTCAAAGGAGCCCATACAGTTAGGCTCCCCGATGTCTTCTCAAGAACGGAAACAAAGAGGGCTGTGTTTCTATTTCGGGGACGCTGGTCATATGCTCAAGAACTGTTCCAAATGTCCAGCTCTTGAAAACTTCAGGTCCTAGATGGTCCCCGAGAATGCCATCTGGGCAGTCAGGTTTTTCCCACATTTTTGCAAAAAATCCTTTTGCCTGTTAATGTATCATTTAAACATTTTTGTATTTCTGGTCAGGCTATTGTAGATTGTGGTTCTGCGGCAAATTTTTGGGATTTACAGGTTGCTAAACAATCGGCTATTCCCCTCGTTCAACTGAGTAGCCCTGTCAAAGTTTCTGCTAAAGATAATACCCTTCTCTCTCAGGGGTCGGACAAGTTCCCCACTCCGCCTGTTACTTTGGAAGTGGGTACCTTACATACTGAACTAATCTCGTTATTTATCCTAGAAATTTTGCCTTCTGAGGTAATATTGAGTATTCCATGGTCACAGACACATAATCTCGTTATTGATTGGTTAAAAGCAGATTTGATTAAGTGGAATCCTAAATCTTATGAATCTTGCATGTATCTGTCTATTACTAATGTATCTTGCAATGCACCGTTGCCTGAGTGCATTCAAGATTTTGAGGATGTTTTTTCTGAAACTGGTTGTGAATCTCTCCCTCCTCATAGGCCGTATGACTGCCCCATTGTACTTCTCCCTAATGCTACGATTCCTAAGGGACAGATTTATATTCCTTCTGCTCCGGAAAGACAGGCCATGAAAGATTATATTAAAGACAGTCTCCATAAGGGTCATACTCGTCCATCTACTTTTTGAAAAGAAAGATGGCGGTTTAAGACCCTGTATCGACTACCGTGAATTAAATAAGATTACTGTTAAGAATCAATGTCCTCTACCACTCATCCTGGACCTGTTTAATCAGATCTTAGGGGCCAGGTGGTTCTCTAAACTGGATTTACGCGGGGCCTACTATTTGGTTCTGGGATGAGTGGAAGACAACATTTAATACTCCAGATGGTCATTATGAGTATTTAGTCATGCCTTTTGGTTTAAGTAATGCTCGAGGGGGTTTTCAGAACCTGGTTAATGATATTTTTAGAAATTTTATTGGACGCTTTGTTGTTGTGTATCTGGATGATAAACTTGTGTTTTCTTCCAATTGGCCCTCTCATGTTCAAGATTTAAGATCCGTCCTTCAAGTACTGAGGGAAAATTGTCTTTACGCAAAATTTGAAAAGTGTCTTTTTGGAGTTCCGGAAGTTAATTTTTTGGGGTATGTTCTTTCTCGTCATGATTTTCGTATGGACTCCGCTAAGGTTCAGGCGATTCTTGATTGGGTTCAACACACTTCACTAAAAGCTCTGCAGAGGTTTTGCTAATTATTACTGAAAATGTATTTATAATTTTTCCTCCATTGCCAATCCTTTGAGGGATGTTACGAAAAAAGGTTCTGGACTTGTAAATTCGAAACCTAGTGCGGTTTCCGCCTTTGAAACAGTGTTTTATGGAAGCACGTGTATTTGTTCAACCTGACTTTCTAGCCCCTTTATTGCTGAGGTTGATGCTTCAGAAATAGGTGTGGGGGCTGTGTTGTCTCAAGGATCTTCTGTATTGACTAATTTGCGTCTCTGTGCTTTTATTTCTCGCAAATTTTCTACCATTGAGAAGAATTATGATATAGGTAATCGTGAGCTTCTTGCTATTAAGTGGGAGTTTGAAGAGTGGCACCACTTTCTAGAGGGAGCTAGACATCAAATTACTGTATTGACCATAAAAATCTGAATTTTTTAGAATCAGCCAAAAGACTCAATCCCAGACAGGCTAGGTGGGCCTTGTTCTTTACCAGATTTGACTTTATTGTAACCTACAGATCCGGGTCTAAAAATTTCAGGGACGACGCATTATCTTGAAGTTTCTGTTCCTCACAGGTCCCCAACATTCATCCTGAACCTATTTTATCTAAGGGGATACTGGTTGCTGTAATATTACCTGATCTTGCAGCTAAGATTAAAGAATGTCAGCAACTCGCCCTGTAAACCATTGCTGTTGGGAGATTGTTTGTAGCTGCTCAGTTCAGATTTCCTTTGCTCAATGAGATACATGATTCTGTTTGTGTGCCAATCCAGGGTTAACTGGAACTAAAAAATTTGTCTCACGGCTCTATTGGTGGCTGTCTTTATCTTGTGATGTTTGTTCCTATGTCTCTGCTTGTGATGTCTGCGCTCGTGTTAAAGAGGCTCTGTCACCACATTATAAGTGGCCTATCTCCTACATAAGGAGATCGGCGCTATAATGTAGGTAACAGCAGTTCTTTTTATTTAGAAAAACGATCTATTTTTACCACATTATTAGCGATTTAAGCTTTATGCTAATTCGTTTCTTAATGCCCAAGTGGGCGTGTTTTTACTTTAGACCAAGTGGGCGTTGTAAAGAGGAGTGTATGACGCTGACCAATCAGTGACCAATCAGCATCATACACTTCTCTCCATTCATTTACTCCGCGCATAGGGATCCTGCTAGATCAGTATGTGCTGTCTTAGGGCGGATTTACACGAACGTGTAATACGTCCGTGCAACGCGCGTGTTTTTCACGCACGTCGGAAGGACCTATGCTAGTCTATGGGGCAGTGCAGACTGTCAGTGATTTTTGCGCAGCGTGAGTCCGCTGCGTAAAACTCACGACAGGTCCAATATTTCTGCGTTTTTCGCGCATCACGCACCCATTGAAGTCAATAGGTGCGTGAAAATCACGCACACCACACGGAAGCACTTCCGTGGGATGCACGTGATTCGCGGAACAGCAGTCAAAAGTATGTTTGCACAAAGAAAACCACCATGTGCTTTTCTGTTTACAAACATCCAAACAGAGTGTCATAATAATGGAGGCTGCGCGAAAATCACGCAGCCACGCATCCTATGTGATGACTCACAGAGCTGTTAAGTGCATTTGCGCACGGAAAATGCCATGTATTGGGCGTGCGCAAAAACGCACACGCTCGTGTAAATCCGCCCTTATAATGAGACATTGAAAAGAATAGAACCCCAGCACACACAAAAGTACAAAAAGGATCAAGATGCAAAATATTTGAGTTTTATTGCGACATAAATGGCAATATTATAGTAGTGAGCAACTTGATAGGACGTTTCGGCCGATCCACGGCCTTTGTCACTGTCGCTGAAATAATGAAAAAATATTTTTTTAACATAATAGCAATAAAACAAGTTCATGTATAATTAACAAATGAAAAATGTAAACAAAAAATAATACTGTATAGATCAACATTTAGATGATATAATCTTTTCTTATGTTGGTACAGTATCAGGATACATCACCTAAGGTATTGCAAAGAGAATAATGTATCAAGAGATAATATAACGATATTGAGTATAATTTACCATGAATATATTAGTCACATGTGTATATTACATTGGGGGCCGAGTAGCTAGAATTGGAATAACAATATACTCTAAGGCTATGTTCACACGGGGTATTTTGCCGAGTTTTTTGACGCGGAAACCGCGTCGCAAAACTCGGCAGAAACGGCCCGAGAACGCCTCCCATTGATTTCAATGGGAGGCGTCGGCGTCTTTTTCCCGCGAGGCAGTAAAACTGCCTCGCGGGAAAAAGAAGCGACATGCCCTGTCTTCGGGCGCTTCCGCCTCCGACCTCCCATTGACTTCAATGGGAGGCAGGAGAAAGCGTATTTCTCGCTGTTTTATGCCCGCGGCGCTCAACGGCCGCGGGCGAAAAACGGCGTGATAATTGCCGCGAAAATCGGCGTGCAGGGAGAGGAATATCTGCCTCAAAGTTCCAAACGGAATTTTGAGGCAGATATTCCTCCCCCAAAATACTCCGTGTGAACATAGCCTAATAGAGCAGAAAGAGGAGAGAATCCTCATGATAGTAGACCATACCACAAAATACCGGGGAGTAGTAGAATGGAATAAAGAAAAGGAAAGGAACAGAGAACAGGAAAGGCAGAAAAGAAAAAGAAAACAAACGAAAACCAGAGAAAACAGGAAGAACTGTACCTGATTATGAGTGTCACTGGTATGGGATGTCTGCCGGATCTGCCCTATGTATCTGGAACGTGTGAGTATCGCCAGTGTTTATATGTGAGGCACCGGAAGTACATCTGTGTCGAGTGGTGGAAGTGACGTTAGCGGCGCTGCGATTGCCGTCTGACAGCTAGTATAGGAGTGGGATGAAGATAGAACAGTAAGTATGATAAAGATGTATGTGTGTGTGTTAGTGATCACTACCATATGTGTTAAAGTTGCCATAGGATAAGTATGGAACAAATATAATTAAGGAATTATGTGATGAATTTGGTTGTCATGGCAATATATCTAGTATACTTGAGAAAAGAACAATGGCGTTATCGGCATTATAAATCTCTTCTCCATCCACATGACATTTTAATACATGTTACACAACCGCATTTATAATGTCGTCACTTCCGCCACTCGACTTATTAATATTATCATATACACTTATTGTGTTTATATAGCACTTTTCTGCACTTATATAAGGTCATTACATTACCTTTATGCCCTCTTTTGGGCTGCATTTGCACTTGCACGTTCTTGAAGGTCTGCTACAGGTACAAACTTGTACTTTGTATTCATTCAGTAGTTACACAGTCTTTTGTCCCATTTTTAACTGTGGTTTGTGGATTCCTCATTTTAATCTATTGTTTATTGTTCCTCATGTATTTCAATAAAGTATTTTTCTATTTTCATTATCCCTTGTGCTTTGCGAGCATCTATTTCTTTTAGGTTATATACCTACTAGAAGGTGCAGCTCATCCAATCCTGGTCTTCATGGACCACAAGAACCTCACCTATCTTCAGACGGCTCAACGGCTGAATCCTCGTCAAGCCAGGCGGTCGCTGTTCTTCGCTCAGTTCCAGTTTGAGCTCCACTATCGACCTGCCGACAAGAATGTGAGGGCCAATGCCTTGTCTAGGTCGTTTGAGACAGATGACACTGTGGAGTCCCCACAGAATATCATTGACCCTTCCTGCATCATCTCTGTCAACCCTCTGCAAGTTAGAGACATTCCTCCGGGAAGGACCTTTGTACGTCTGGCAGACAGGGGAAGAATCCTTCGCTGGGGACACAGTTCCAAGCTGGCAGGTCACGTGGGTGCCCGTAAGACCAGAGACCTAATTGCCCGTCAGTTCTGGTGGCCCACGCTGCCCAAAGACGTCACAGACTTTGTCTCCTCCTGTACGGTGTGCGCAGCAAATAAAGTTGCCCACTCCAGACCAGCTGGTCTGCTCCAACCACTGCCTGTGCCTGATGCCCCCTGGCGACATATTGCAATGGACTTTGTCACAGATCTGCCTTTCTCTGCTGGATGCAGTGTGGTCTGGGTGGTGGTGGATCGATTTTCCAAGATGGCTCATTTTGTTCCACTAACTGGTCTCCCTTCTGCTTCCCGACTGGCAGGCTTCTTCGTCCAACACATCTTCCATCTGCACGGCTTGCCTCTGCATATTGTCTCGGATTGAGGGGTCCAGTTCACCTCAATGTTCTGGAGAGCACTCTGCGGTCTCCTCGGTGTAAAGTTGGACTTCTCCTCGGCCTACCATCCCTAGTCCGATGGTCAAGTCGAGAGGGTTAATCATATTATGGAGAACTATCTGCAGCACTTTATCTCCAGGCAGCATGATGACTGGGTGCAGATGCTTGCTTGGGCTGAGTTCTCTTATAACAACCATACTAGTGAGTCCACCACCTCCAGCCCGTTCTTCATTGTCTACAGCCAACATCCACGAATACCTCTTCCTGTTTCCACTATGTCCCAGGTGCTTGTAGCTGACTCTACCTTCAGGGACTTTCTGCAGATATGGCAGCAGACCCGATCTTCTATTCTGTTGGCGGTCGACCGCATGAAGAAAAAGGCAGACACTAGAGGACGAGAACCTCCCCAGTTTCTTCCAGGTACTAAGGTCTGGCTGTCTTCCAAGAATATCCGGCTGAGGGTGCCATCTTGCAAATTTGCCCCCAGGTTCCTCGGACCCTTCGAGATTCTGCAGCAAATTAATCCTGTGTCTTACTGGCTTCGGCTGCCTCCTACCCTCAAGATCCCAAACTCCTTCCATGCCTCCCTGTTGAAGCGCGTGGTCCTGAACCGCTACTCCACGACTACTAGTTCTGCAGTGGCTCCTGGCGGCTCATAAGGGACTTTCGAGGTGAGGGAGATCCTGGCCACCAAGAAAGTAGGAGGAAGGACGTTTTATTTGGTGTATTGGAGGGGATTTTGTCCAGAGGAGAGGTCTTGGGAGCCAGAGGAGAACATTGGTGCTCCTGACCTCATGAAGAAGTTTCTCTCCCGCTCTGGCCCCAAGAGGAGGGGCCGTAAGAGGGGGGATACAGTAACGTCTATGGCCGTGGACCGTCGTCCTGACTTACACTCTGACGGCCGTGGCCATGGACGAGTGAGTTCCCGGCGGCGTCTCCCTCCTTAGAGACGCCGGCACTCACTTCCTGGTCCAGGACACTGTCTCCTGCAGGGCGCGCGCGCCCACGGCCTTAAAGGGCCGGTACGCGCACAGTTGCAGAATACTGCAATCAGCCCAGAATGCTTTAGGACTATAAAAGGCGCTCTGCCCTCTCGATCCTTGCCTGAGCGTTGTTATGTTACCTAAAGTTTGTCATTGCAAATGGTCTCCTAGTGTTTTCCAGTTCCCAGTGTTACCCGTTCCTGCTGCCTGTACCCTGTATCTGGTGCCTCTATGCCGTCAAGAGTTGGAGTCGTGTTTTGCCCTCCGCTGCATATATTGTGTCGCACCCCGCCGGGTGTTTGTCTGCTATCGGCGCCTCATCTTAGCCTGAATCTACCGCTAGTGTCTACGTTGCCTCAGATACCCTTTCTGGACTATAGACATTGCATTGTATCTGTGGCCAGCTGCTATCCCGCTACGTGGTACGGCCCAGTGTGTCCACACCCCGCATCGTGACACAGGTCCTTCTCAATAAATTACAATATCATCAAAAAGTTAATTTATTTCAGTAACTACATTCAAAAAGTGAAACTCATAAATTATATAGATTCATTACACACAGAGTGATCTATTTCCAGCATTTTTTTCTTTTAATGTTGAAGATTATGGCTAACAGTTAATGCAAATGTTTCCTAAGCCTTTAAATGGTCCAACAGTCTGTTTCAGTAGGCTACTCAATCATGGGGAAGACTGCTGACTTGAGAGTTGTCCAGAAGACAGTCATTGACACCCTGCACAATGAGGGTAAGCCACAAAAGGACATTACTAAAGAAGCTGGCTGTTCACAGAGTGCTGTTTCCAAGCATATTAATGGAAGGTTGAGAGGTAGGAAATAAGTGTGGTAGGAAAAGGTGCACAAGCAACAGGGATAACCGCAGCCTTGAAAGGATTGTCAAGAAAAGGCCATTCAAGAATCTGGGGGAGATTCACAAGGAGTGGACTGCGGCTGGAGTCAGTGGTTCAAGAGCCACCACACACAGATGTATCCAGGAACGGGCTACAACTGTCGCATTCCCTGAGACAATGTCAGGAGCGTCTTACCTGGGCTAAGGAGAAAAAGAACTGGTCTGTTGCTCAGTGGTCCAAAGTCCTGTTTTCAGATGAAAGTAAATTTTGCATTAAATTTGGAAATCAAGGTCCCAGAGTCTGGAGGAAGAGTGGAGAGGCATCAATCCAAGTTGCTTGCGGTCCAGTGTGAAGTTTCCACAGTCAGTGATGGTTTGGAGAGCTAGGTCATCTGCTGGTGTTGGTCCACTGTGTTATATCAAGTCCAGAGTCAGCGCAGCCATCTACCAGGGCATTTTAGAGCACTTCATGCTTCTCTCTGCTGACAAGCTTTATGGAGATGCTGATTTCATTTTCCAGCAGGACTTGGCACCTGCCCACACTGACAAAAGTACCAATACCTGGTTTAATAACCCCAATATCACTGTGCTTGATTGGCCAGCAAACTCGCCTGACCTAAACTCCATAGAGAATTTATTGGATATTGTCAAGAGGAAGATGAGACACCAGACCCAACAATGCAGACGAGCTGAAGGCCACTATCAAAGCAACCTGAGCTTCCATAACCCCTCAGCAGTGCCACAGGCTGATCGCCCCCATGCCACGCCGCATTGATAACACCTCAGCAGTGCCACAGGCTGATCCCCTCCATGCCACGCCGCATTGATAACACCTCAGCAGTGTCACAGGCTGATCGCCTCCATGCCACGCCGCATTGTTGCAGTAATTCATGCAAAAGGAGCCCCGACCAAGTATTGAGGGCATATACTGTACATACTTTTCAGCAGGCCAACATTCCGGTATTAAAAATCATTTTCGAAATTGGGCTTATATAATATTCTAATTTTCTGAGACACTAAATTTTGGGTTTTCATGAATTATTACCATAATCATCAACATTAACAGAAAAAAAATGCTGGAAATAGATCACCCTGTGTATAATGAATCTATATAATATATGAGTTTCACTTTTTGAATTGAATTACTGAAATAAATTAACTTTTTGATAATATTCTAATTTATTAAGAAGGACCTGTACATACTCACTTGTTCCTGTTCCCACACTGTTATCCAGCGATGCAGGCCTGGCCTCTTGTGGCCAGAACTGCAGTGGCGGAGCGATGCAGGTGGCGTGATGACATAATCGTGCCGCTTGCATTACATACACTGTGCCCCCTTAATAAAGTACCACACACTGTGCCCCTGTAGAAGGTGCCACACACTGTGCCCCCTGTAGATAGTGTTGCACACTTTCCTCCTGTAAATGGTGTCACAAATTTTACCCCTGTAAAGTGTAACACACACAGTGCCCCCTGCAGAAAGTGTCACATACTGTGCCCATGTGGAACATACCATACACTGTACCCCTGTAGAAAGTACCACACACACTGTGCCCCCTGCAGAAAGTGCCACACACTATGCCCCCTGCAGAAAGTGCCATACACTGTGCCTTTTAAACAAATAAACATTACATACTCACTTGTTCCCGTTCCCACACTGTTATCCAGCGATGCAGGCCTGGCCTCTTGTGGCCAGAACTGCAGTTGCGGAGCGATGCAGGTGGCGTGATGACATAATCGTGCCGCTTGCATTACATACACTGTGCCCCCTTAATAAAGTACCACACACTGTGCCCCTGTAGAAGGTGCCACACACTGTGCCCCCTGTAGATAGTGTTGCACACTTTCCTCCTGTAAATGGTGTCACAAATTTTACCCCTGTAAAGTGTAACACACACAGTGCCCCCTGCAGAAAGTGTCACATACTGTGCCCATGTGGAACATACCACACACTGTACCCCTGTAGAAAGTACCACACACACTGTGCCCCCTGCAGAAAGTGCCACACACTATGCCCCCTGCAGAAAGTGCCATACACTGTGCCTTTTAAACAAATAAACATTACATACTCACTTGTTCCCGTTCCCACACTGTTATCCAGCGATGCAGGCCTGGCCTCTTGTGGCCAGAACTGCAGTGGCGGAGCGATGCAGGCGGCGTGATGACATCATCATGCCGTCTGCATTATAGACAAAGGGCCGATTCGCAGGGCAGGGAACTTATGGTTCTCATGCTCACACTAGTGCTAGTTAGGGCTGTTCAATTGCATCCTTGTCCTAAGAATGCGGATACAATTGAATCCAGGGAAGACCAGATAGGGTTACCTCTCCTGCCCGTTCCGGAAGAATCGGCTGCATCCCACCCCTGCATACTTCTCTTTGCCTCCTGGCACCACCGCACATGACATTTAGATGCTCGTCAGTGGCCGGACCTTGTTTATGTGCCCTATTTAGTGCCAGAGACCCTGATCTAAGCAGTGTATTAGGCCCCATGCACACAAATGTGCTTTTTCGGCCCCATTAATTTCTATGGGCCCATGCAGACGACCGTGATTTCCAGGCTCATATAAATTAATGCACGCGGCCATGTGCACGGCCCGCAATTTGCGGGTGGTCCGCGGGTGACACTCCGCGGCCGTCCGGCCCGAAAATCACGGGCCTCATGCACAGGACCGTAGCCATGTGCACGGCCGTGATTTTCGGGTCGGCCGGCAGCGGACTGTCAGCCGCAAGCCGCCCGCAAATCGCGGGCAATGCACATGGCCGCGGCCATTATTTTCCATGAGTCCGGACCGCAGAAGACAGCCGTAATAAGACATGTCCGTTCTTTCTGTGCTGCGGGCTCCCGGGCCATGCACAGACCGTAAAAACTATGGTCGTGTGCATGGCCCCATAGAAATGAATGGGGCCGCAATTCTCCCATGGATTTTCGGGGGAATTGCGGCCGCAAAAGCACGTTCGTGTGCATGGGGCCTTACTTTGTAATATTCAGTAGTTTTCATAAAATCCCTGTTTAACTCCTGGCCGCTACGCGCGTCCCTACTCTGACAGAAACATTTTGTTTTACTGTGAGGGTATGTTCACATGCAGTGTTTTAAGGCGTAATTTGGGCGTTTAACACCTCGAATTACGCCTGAAAAAACGGCTCCATTACGCCTACAAACATCTGCCCGTTGCTTGCAATGGGATTTACGATGTTCTGTTCCCACGGGCCTTTATTTTACGCATCGCTGTCAAAACACGGAGCATAAAATGAAGCCCCGCGAAAAAGAAGTGCAGGACACTTCTTGGGATGTTTTTAGAGGCGTTTTTCATTGACTCCATGGAAAAACAGCTCCGAAAACGGGCGTGAAAAACGCTGCGAGTTGTTAAAAAAACTTCTGAAAATCAGGAGCTGTTTTCGCCTGAAAACAGCTCTGTATTTTCAGAGGTTTTTGGTCACTACGTGTGAACATACCCTTAGGCCTAGTTTACACAGAGTTTTTTGCAGGTGTAAAAATCAGCCTCAAAATTCCTTTAGGCCCGATTCACACAGAGTTTTTTGCAGGCAGAAAATTCTGTCTGGAAAAATCAGCTTTGTTTTTTATGAAGTGGTTTTGCACCACAGGCGTTTTTTAACGAATTTTTGCCACGGTTTTTACCTCTTTCTTCAACAGGCAAAGGCAAAAACCCGTGAGTGTCTTTTGCCATAAAACGCGTCATAAAACGCAGCGGCAGTTTGCGGCGTTTTTTTCCTGGCCGCTACGCGCGTCCCTACTCTGACAGAAACATTTTGTTTTACTGTGAGGGTATGTTCACATGCAGTGTTTTAAGGCGTAATTTGGGCGTTTAACACCTCGAATTACGCCTGAAAAAACGGCTCCATTACGCCTACAAACATCTGCCCGTTGCTTGCAATGGGATTTACGATGTTCTGTTCCCACGGGCCTTTATTTTACGCATCGCTGTCAAAACACGGAGCGTAAAATGAAGCCCCGCGAAAAAGAAGTGCAGGACACTTTTTGGGATGTTTTTAGAGGCGTTTTTCATTGACTCCATGGAAAAACAGCTCCAAAAACGGGCGTGAAAAACGCTGCGAGTTGTTAAAAAAACTTCGGCAGTTTGCGGCGTTTTTTTCCGTCTCCCATTGAAGACAATGGGAGGCAATTTCGGCCGTTTCTTGCCGTGGTTTTTGCCACCATTTCCACGGAAATAAACGCGGCAAAAAAACAGTGTGAACAGGGCTTAAGGAATTTTGAGGCAGATTTTGACCTGCTGGCAGAACATTTGACGCGTTTTTCGGCCACGGCCATTGAGCGCTGCGGGCAAAAACCCCCTGCAAAAACATTTCTCTGCCTCCCATTGATGTCAATGGGAGGTCAGAGACGGAAACGCCTGAAGAAAGGACATGACGCGTATTTCCCCCTAGAGGTTTTTTTCCGCTTGCGGGAAAAAAACGCCTCCGCCTCCCATTAAAATCAATGGGAGGTGATTTTGGAAGTTTTTTGTTGGGGTTTCCGATGTGGTTTCTGCGTCAATAACAGCGCCAAAAAAACGTTGTGAACTAGCTCTTAGAATGATGAAAATAAAAGGGTCAAATATACATATAATAGCAATACAAATACACAACATAAATGTTTAAAAACTAGTGGAGGCAAAGATACAGTGCCAATGTTTCCTATAGCAACCAACCAGACCACGTCTTTCATTGCCAAACCTGCTCTAGACTGATGGAAAGTGCAAAGTGATTGGTTGCTATGGAGAGCACTGACGCCTTTTGTCTGCGCTTCCCCTTATTCTCACCGCCGCTCGCCGGAGACCCCGCCCCCTTTCCCGTTCACAAGCCTGCCCCTACCATACCACTCTGTCTACCTCCGTGCGTCCTTCCGATGGAATGTGCGACGTGACGTCACGCTACGTGCGCTGACGGCGGCGGATTTCCCGTCGTACTTTGTGTCAGTTTGGAAGGCTACGGACTGTTCCCGGTGTCATGAGAGCGGAGATGACAGCGCCCCCCACTAATGAAGATGGCGGGGAAGACTGAGGAGATATAACAGCGGCCAGAGGAAAGGGGGAGGTAACGACGGGGTCTTTATGGGTAGGGGATAGAGACACAAAAGGGAGAATAGAGATGGAGGACAGTCACAAAGCGACGGAGAATACAATGATGGAGCCCGAGCAGCGGCGGCGGCTGTATGCAATAAACTGGGGGTCATACACAGGCAGGGAAATATGGAGGGGGGGTAGAATAAAGGAGATGCGGCTGTGGACTGTGCAGTCAGCAATGGTATAACCTGTACTGGAGAGCTGCACTAACTCAATAGAGGAGGGCAGTTTATAGGGTTAACCATGTTATTACAAGACAGTGAGGGATCTGTATTGCCTTCATGTACTGTAGGCTTGTGTGTGTGTGTATATATATATATATATATATATATATTACACTTCTTGATGACGTCTGTAATGTGCCTGCCGTCACTCAGTTATTTGCAAAGCTATTGATTTTTTTTTTTCGGTTTTTTTGAGGATCAATAGGGCAAGACATCTGCCTGGCAATAGATATTCACTTACCTGTCCTCTTTCTGACAGAGGTGACTTACCAGGGCACATTTTTTTTACACTAAGCCCCTGAAAACATTGTCCGTGACCAAAACGACAATATATAGCGCTGTGCGACGTGTTGTGCCATATAGTATCCAAGTAAAGTGGCGTGTAGTCGTTCCCTCTCCTAGTATGTAGTACACACCGTCCCAGATAAAATGGCATACACTCCTTGTATATAAACTGTGCAGTTGAATAAATTCTGTTATTCCCTGTTATCAGCCATCTCTGGCTGGGGAGAGGCTGACTAGTGTTTTCTTAAGTCTAGAAAAAAATCTTTGCTTTTTATTGATCACTACTATTCTCTAGAAAAAATTGTATACACGTGGGTTACTGATATTTACGGCTCTTTTTAAGTTGCAGGTTTTTTTTTTTATAAGATACCAACTTTAGGTTTACTTGCCCTTTAAAAAATATGAATCGATTGTACGTCAACACTGTAATAATAGAAAGCTGGTGTGTCCTGGCACGTGATCCGCTAATACAGTAATGGTGGCTGCAGTGTATGTGTGTGTGTATATATATATATATATTTTTTTTTTTTTTTTTATTATTAGAATTTATTTTTTTTGTTTACATGTCAATTGATATATTGAAATGGGAGGCATTTTCGGCCGGTTTTTGATGAGTTTTGCAGAGCGGTTTCCGCTCCAAAAAGCTCATCAAAATACTCTGTGTGAACAGGGCCCAAGGCTGGCTTCACACAGTTTTTTTGCAGGTGGAATTTCTGCCTCAAAATTCCGTTTGGAAGTTTGAGGCAGATTTTCCTCTCCCTGCACGCCGACTTTCTCGGCGTTTTTCGCCCGCGGGCATTGAGCGCCGCGGGCATTAAATGCAGCGTAATACGCTTTCTCTGCCTCCCATTGATGTCAATGGGAGGTCAGAGGCGTAAACGCCTGAAGATAGGGCATGTCCCTTCTTTCTCCCGCCAGACAGTTTTACCGCTCGCAGGAAAAAGACGCCTCCGCCTCCCATTGAAATCAATGGGAGGCATTTTTGGGCTGTTTTTGACGAGTATTGCGGCGCGGTTTCCGCGTAAAAAAACTCAGTGCGAACATAGCCTAAGTGATAGCCCACTGAAATCAGCATGCCTGTCACTTCTATATGCTGCCCTCAGACAGGGCAGCATAAAGAAGCCACAGATCCGCTTCAATCGTTTTGATGTCATAACCTTATAATTTATACAGAGATGAGCGTTACTACGTAGGCACTACTTATCTCTTCATGCTGAAGCAGGGTGTCACACATCACTTGTGTAGGAAGTTCCTTCTCTTGTGCCAAACTGATCGGCTGCCTTGAAGTATTCGCTCCCTCTTTAAAAAAAAGAGGTTCTTCAGCAGCTGTAGTGTTATTCAGCTCTATATAGGTGCGTATCATATCAATCCTTCAATGGTGGGCAGGAAGTGTCTCCTATTTATTATTAGGATATAGAATATTAGAGGCTCCCGCAGATTTAAAGGTCCTGTGGCCTCGTGCTTTTGTATAGTCAGGGAACTTCTTGGCGACTTGAAGTCGATCTGTCATCCTAGTATGTTGTCCTGTGTAACGGCAGCATATTATGGGGACAGGTCCTCTCTACTGTTAGTCCAGACGTCACAAAAAAATATTGTGCAGTTCAACTAATAGAGCCTAGCAAAGAGTACAGCAGATTGATAGTTATGAGTCCTATGTATTCATGTGACTGAGCAACGGCATGTATTCATGCAGATACACGGCAGCCTGTCTGTCATTGGGGAGTGCTACCTTCATAAATACAGCGGACTTCTAACTATGAACTCCTATTAGCCAAATGACACAATATAGGGCAGCATAGTAGGGCTGGGCGATTTTTGCCCAAAAATAAAATCTAGATTATTTTTATTTTTTTTCCCCCGTTTATTTAACAGTAATACCAAGAGATAGTTTAATAAATACATTTTCTTTATATAAATAGCTTTTGAACATATATTACTATAATTGTACGTAACTTCACAACTTTTAGCCTCTGCGAAAACTTTATCAGAAATACAATTTGGAAAAATCTATATCTAATTATAACTTCTGTGTTCCCCCAGCAGGGAACAGGTTAACAGAATCTATCATCAATGACGCGCTGCATGCATTAACATCTCTCTCTCTGCCCGTCACCACCTCATCGGTCTCTGACATTGCAGCGAGAGCAGTAGGGCAAGGCGGATACCACTGAGTGGGCACTCTGGGGAGAGATTACATTATAGTGTATGAAGTCTTAGCAGGACCCTGTACCGGCCCCACAATGGGGTGTTAAATTACATTAAGGCCGGATTCAAGCGACTGTGATTGGACAGTGAAAAATGGTCCGTGTGTCAGCCGGATTTCCCGGCCTGACCACGGTTCGTGTGAACGGGACTCCTGGCATCAGTCATTTAGGCAGTTTTTTTTGGCCAGTTTAATTGCCAAAAAAATGGCCATTAAAAACTGATCAATTGTCAGTTTTTCATGTTAATTTTGCATCCGTGTCTCCAAATGGATTTCCTTTGTCAGGATTTCTTTCTGTCCCAATCCCCTGAAAACACCACAGTGCCCATGTAGATAGTGCCACAATGTACCTGTAGATAGTGCCCACATAGTTCCACCCCCCCCCCCCCCCCCATTGTAGATTACATCACCTCTGAGGGGCTTCCTTGTAGTAGCTGCCACTAGGAGTTGAATCCCCGGCCAGAGGTTGCCGACACTCTGGCCGGGGATTCAGCCTCGGTGTAAGCTACAGTGGCGCTATCTACAAGAAGGGGGGGGGGGAGTGGGGGTGTGATCTACAGGGAGGGGCAGTATCTGCAGGACGTGTGGCTATATACTAGGAGTCCCTGCTTCCCCCACGGAACTGCTTTTCCCTACTCTATCCTTTTGCTCAGTACATAAAAGCAGGGACAGAACGGGGTGCAGCTTGTCAGGTAAGGCAGACCAGGCAGGTGGAGAGGCGGAGCTTCCTCCTGCAGCACGGCGCCACTAAAGAATCAATTCAACGATTCTGTTAAAAAAACAAAATCGTCAGAGGCCTTGAGGGCGAATTAATCTAATTAATTTGATTAATCGCCCAGCCCTACAGCATAGTATGTTGACAAATCTTCTTTAATATTTCTTATTCCACATTCATATGGCCAATCCATGCAGGAGCTGTATATTTTATGCCAAGAACGGGATCAGACCTTTGAGAAATGTTGAACTGCTTTGTCCTGATGGGATCCGATTTCATGTATGGCAGAAAACGGGCAGAGCTGTATTATTGGCTGTGAAAGTGATTAGAATATGTTTAAAATGACATTGTGCATGGACTCCATCTTGTTTGGTAGGCGTCTATTTTGGATCGTTGGAATCGATCTTGTGGCCTAGTAATATATTAATCAGTCAGAAGTTGCCTTGAAACAATTCTATGTTGAATGTTTTTATTATTCTTGTAAGGAGCAGATCAATTGTCTTTGGGAGAATGACATTGTTTACCATAAGGGAGGGGGGCAGCCTTGAAGAAGGGCTTTGTTTAAATGATTTAATGTTGTGCCATCTTATCTGCAGTCTCCATTCTCTAGTGAGAGAAGTAGAGACACATTAACTTGTGTATCTGAAATGTGTGTCTTCCCCATGTGACAAAGGACATGCCACCTGGGGGGGGGACCTTGGAGGGTGAAGAATCATTATAATGCATTGCAATATTCTCATTGGCTGAATCAGTCATTATCATATTGTAGATGATTGGTTGAAATCCAAGCATACACCTTTTCTGTCATCATACTTATATACTTGTTTGGATCAATAAAGACCAGAGAAGGATTTTGAGCATACTAGCATGGTCTCTTGTGTCATCTTTTCTCTCAGAGGTATTTTTATATATATATATATATATATATATATAATCTCTATCGATCACCTATGATTTGGAAACTGGATAAATCACTGGAGGGCGGGTATCGGTTGACATACCCATTACATATTTGTCTAATATATTTTGGCCTATGATTGCGTTAAATACAAAGGTATTGCAGTGTATTATAAAAGCGATCGGAGGATCGCATATTAAAGTCCCCTAGTGGGACTAGTAAAAAAGTTTAAAAAAATGAAAAACACACTTTTTCCCCTTACAAAATGCTTTATTATAAAATAAAAAAAAACTAAAAAAAGTTGCACAAATTTGGTATTGCCACGTCCGTAACGACCCCGACTATAAAGCTGTTACATTATTTAACCCGCACGGTGAACGCCGTAAATAAAAAAACAATGGAAAAATTGCTGTTTTCTGTGAATCCTGCCTTAAAAAAAAATTTGATCAAAAAGTCACATTTACTCCAAAATAGTACCAATGAAAACAAGTCGTCCTGCAAAAAAAAAAAAAGCCCTCATACACCTGCAACGGCAGAAAAATAAAAAAGTTATGGCTCTTCAAATATGGAGATACAAAAACAAATAATTTTGAAAAAAATTAGTGATGTACCCAAGGTGATGTATCCTACTGTATGCCTATTCAGTAGGTTATGTCTGTGTCGACGTTTACCTCTGACTGAAGAAAAAACATGATGTGAACAGGGCCTAATTTAGTAAAATCCACCAGAATTCTGTCGCAAATCTACTTTTTGCACCTACCTACAGTTTTGAAAGGGTCAATAGAACTGGAGTAGAGAAATGCGCCAACGTATTAGATTTAGACGTGTGCAATATCTGGGCGCAGTTTATTAGTGCACATGTGCTCCAACCGTGCGTTTCTAACATGCCTAGCGAATTGCGTTAAATATTGTTCCACGTGCACCATTTTAAATCAATGTGACGCAGTTTGTGCCATTATCAGTAATGCTTTATCGCACTATTGATAAATCTTTAGAGCAGGCAGAGTTGAAACAGTAAAGTATGGAGTTGTTGAGTGATTCTAGTGCAGCTGCAATGTGAGAGGTTCCCTGCAGAATTATTTAGGAACTGCTTAAATTGCAATTCCCTAATATAATATTGGTTTGAGGATGGTTTCCTATAGTTGTAGTAGGAATCTGAATCTACCGTGTTGCTCCTGAAGGATGTTCAAATTTATTGCAGCGTCTTCACCGAGCCATCTCACCCCTGGAGGTAGCGGGAGCGATTCTGGTAATGACCCTATGACAGGACTTTTTACGTGGTTTAGGCCTCATGCACACAACCTTTTTTTTTCATCCTGTAAATACTGGCGTAAATACGGGTCCTTGGTCACACGTATTCGACCCGTATTGCACCCGTATTTACGGACCCGTGCCTGTAAATACGGGTCCGGTGTCACCCGTATTTACGGGCACGTTTTTGGCTGCAAAATTGCACTGCAGTAATCGGCAGCCCTTCTCTCTATCAGTGCAGGATAGAGAGAAGGGACAGCCCTTTCCGTAATAAAAGTAAAAGAAATTCATACTTACCCGGCCGTTGTCTTGGTGACGCGTCCCTCTCTTCACATCCAGCCCAACATCCCTCGATGACGTGGCAGTCCATGTGACCGCTGCAGCCTGTGATTGACCTGTGATTGGCTGCAGCGGTCACATGGGCTGTAACGTCATCCTAGGAGGCCGGACTGCTGGAGGAAGAAGCAGGGAGTTCTGGGTAAGTATGAACGTGTTTTTTTTTTTTTTGTTTTTTTTTTACAGCTTTATCTATATTGTGTTCGGTAGTGTCGTGGAAATCCATCGCTCAAAATATATTAGACTGAAATTTATACGAGTCCAAACAGACTCTCAAGGCCAGACTCCATTAGTCAGTATCCTAATTAGGATATTTCACCGATATATATCGAGAGAGGAGAAGAAAACACACAGACACTCTGATATGTTCAAAATACTCCTCTGAAGGATTTATTACCAGACTCAAACTGTTAAACTGAAATTCAGAAGGGGTGTAGGCTTGAGGTAAACCAATCAGAGACAATGTAACAATATTTGTTATTCAGTAAAAAGCATACAATAAAATACATCCCAGATACATCATTATAATTCTTCACACATTATGTTTGCAGGTGGCCTTATCTCTCTTGGACAGAATATTCTCGTGGAGATGGGGGGGGGAGACCTTCCTTCACGCATACTTGCCACCCTCCCATCTCACTCCCTGTCCATTCTCTACCAACTTCGCATGGGAACCAAGGTCAAAGATAAAACATACGAAATCAACATTACTTGTATTAAAGGAACAATGACTTTTCTATTCACTACAATAAAACCAAGATGGGAACTCCAGACAAGATGGCTGCTGCACGAAACTAAATCATTTAAACATCATCACTTTCACATAATACATATCTTAGTAATTCGGCATCCTGCTTGATAATTCACAATGTAATTTCATACAGAGAATATAAGCAAATAAACCATCCTTCACAGTAGTCACTGTCCAGGGTGCTGAAAGAGTTACTGCCGATCGTTTAACTCAGCACCCTGGACAGTGACTATACACTGACGTTGCCTAGCAATGCTCCCGTAATTATGGGAGCCCCATAGACTTCCATGGGCCTGCCCGTGCCGTAATTACGGAAGCCCCATAGACTTCCATGGGCCTGCCCGTTCCGTAATTACGGGAGCCCCATAGACTTCCATGGGCCTGCCCGTGCCGTAATTACGGGAGCCCCATAGACTTCCATGGGCCTGCCCGTGCCGTAATTACGGAAGCCCCATAGACTTCCATGGGCCTGCCCGTTCCGTAATTACGGGAGCCCCATAGACTTCCATGGGCCTGCCCGTGCCGTAATTAAGGAAGCCCCATAGACTTCCGTGGGCCTGCCCGTTCCGTAATTACGGGAGCCCTATAGACTTCCATGGGCCTGCCCGTGCCGTAATTACGGCCTGAAATAGGACATGCTCTATATTTTTCAATGGCACGGGCACCTTCGCGTAAGCATACGGGGTGGTACCCGTGGCCAATAGAAGTCTATGGGCCCGTAATTACAGCCTGTGATTACGGTGGTTTTTACGTTCGTGTGCATGGGGCCTTAGAGTGGGAATAAGCTGTAAGGGAAATGCTATCTAAGCAATTCTCCAAAGTCCATCATTTCCATGCAGCCTGACTTCCGAGTGTTTTAGACTAAGTGTTTACGTCTAAGCTGGGGATAGTTATTTACCGTGTATGTAGAATCTGTATTGGCTGGAGATTCAGGACTGCAGATGCTGTAAACCATTCCCTTCAAAAGTACTTGCAGCTGAATTGATGCCAGATAGTGTTTCATTTCCACAATTTGAGGGCCACTAGCCATAAAGAGCGACTTAGTGTAAAGTACATTTCCAAAGATTTATATAGAAATATCTTGCTAGAACTTTGTGTTTGTGGTGACTCGTGGATTATGAAAGGGTTGTTTGGGACTTTAAAGAAAAATGTGCAAAGAGCAGGAAAGTGGTCTAAGCGGTGGGCACGAGATCGCTGATGCCAGATACTTTACGTGTGTAAAGATACTGTCAGGGACCACTAAAATGGTGGTGAATTTTTGTTCGCCCATCAAGGTCAAAATTTACTTTTTTGCCACAATTTTGGTGTATCTGATTAGGGAAAAAAGGGGATATTCTTTTTTTCACCAAAAACAGCGCCATTCTAGTCCATGGTCTGGTATATACTTGATCAGGAACTAGAGTGGTGCTGTAAAAGAGACCTTTTTTTTTTATTTTAATGTTGATTCCACCGTGGGAAATGTCATTTTCAAACAAAAATGCTGACCAAAAATGCCACATGTGAACATACCTTAGGTATACGGAACCTGCAAAGCTGTTGCAGGTGATGCTTGCTTTATTGTCTCATATTTCTGACACAAATACGTTTTAGAGCTTGATATTGCCTCAGTTCTACCATAAATCACAAAGTCCTTCTCAAACTGTTTTTCTATTTGCTGTGCGGTCTATTGTTCTCTGCTTTTCAGTCCAAGGGTTTCACCATATTCAGTATAGACACAACCAAACAATGGGGGAGATTTATCAACACAAGTACATGGGAAAAGTGGAGCAGTTGTCCATAGCAACCAATCAGATTCCACCTGTCATTTCTCCACCCAGTAGTATGCCCTTGAAGGACACCTGCCCAGTAAGGTCCTTTAGTGTACTATAGTACATGAGGCTCCACTACTTGCCAGATTTTGTTCACATAATTTCCAAATGACCAAATAAGAAAGTATATTTTGTGTTCTGCAATTTAGATCCACACAAGGACTTCATTCCAACAATGTAAATCGAAATCAGAAAGGGGACATATCCCAATCCGTATCTCTCAGTAGTGCTGCCACAGTCTTCGGGCAACTTTCGAGCTGTAAGCATGGAAATAAGATATTCTTTAATTGGGAGTTCAACTTGTAGACAAAATTGCATTCGTGTAATTGAAGGACCAAACATAAGGTTATGTGTCTTGTGACCTGAGAGGGTTCAGAATACATGTGGTGATGTGTGTTTTTTGTTTTTACATTGGCATATACCACATATAGTTCTTATGCAAAGTTCCCTTTCTTAGGAGCAACCCATCTATCCTTCCCCCTAGTCATGGGTTTTCTTTTTTATTTGAGTTGGCATTTCAAATTTTAGACGTCTGCTGTGACTATATTTTTTAAATCTTTTTATACAAATAAGGAGAATACATTAATATTGTTTGATTCTCTTACTTTCTCCAGGACCATGCATTCTGATATCTGAGCGCTCCAGCTTCTGTGTGAGTCTATTGTGGACAAGACATATTACCTGCTGACCACAATTGATTTGGGAACCAGAAATGGCAAGTAGCAGTGGAGGTGGCAGTTGCAAGCCGAGCTCAAACAGCTGGTGCAAGTCACAGGAGAAGCTTCCTGTCCATGTGAGTAACCCGTTCTGTGGAGCATTAGCACAGTTTAGCTTGTGAACACGTGTATCCATACAATGGCTTCTATTCACCCACATCATACATTGTGGGTTATGTGCGCAGTAGATCCATAGATATATGCTTCTGTAAACTATCGTGAGGTTCTGTTCACACCCAGTTTGCCCATTATGTTCAGCATGCATGTTAAAAAGTATCTGTCACCATGTTTATGCTGCCCTATCTGAGGGCAGCATAAAGTGGTGCTAGACACCGATTCCAGCGGTGTATTACTTACCTTCTAATGTTCAGTCGTCTTCATAAAATCGCTGCTTTTCTCCAGCATCGTGAGCCGAGCAAGGAGTCCTCTCAATGCTGGATATTCATGAGCTCTGCCCACTCGGCCTTGATTGATAGCTTTCTCCCCATGCACAGTATGGGAAGAAAGCTGCCAGTCACCGGCTGGTGGGCTCGGCTAGCCGCAGCTCATGAATGCGAGCTGCTGAAGAAACAATAATTTTAACAAAAACTAACCAGTGCACAAAAGTGACAGAGCATAGGAATCGGGGTCTCTGGAACTACTTAATGCTGCCCCCTGATAGGGCAGCATAAACCTGGGGACAGATTTCCTTTAAAGAGGCTGTCACCACAGTATAAGTGCCCTATCTCCTACATAATCTGATCGGCGCTGTAATGTAGATAACAGCAGTGGTTTTTATTTTGAAAAACTATTATTTTTTAGCAAGTTATGAGCAATTTTAGATCTATACTAATTAGTTTCTTAATGACCAACTGGGCGTGTTTTTACTTTTGCCCAAGTGGGCGTTGTACAGAGGAGTGTATGACGCTGACCAATCAGCGTCATACACTTCTCATTGTTCCAGCACAGTGTGATTGTGCAGTGAAAGAAGCTGGGCTGGAACAATGAGAAGTGAGTGATGCTGATTGATCACTGATTGGTCAGCCTCATACACTCCTCTGTACAACGCCCACTTGGTAAAAAGTAAAAACACGCACAGTTGGTCATTAAGAAACTCATTAGCATAAATCTAAAATTGCTCATAACTTGCTCAAAAATTATCGTTTTTCAAAATAAAAACCACTGCTGTCATCTACATTACAGCGCTGATCAGATTATGTAGGAGATAGGGCACTTATAATCTGGTGACAGAGCCTCTTTATGCTGCTAAAAGTATGTGTCAGACGTATACAACTTTATGCCTATACGGATGCCTACATCTGCCACTGACCTTTACATTGTAAAAAATGCAACAACAAAAAAGAGCATGCTGAAAGGACCTCAAAGGCCTTTGACCACATCATCCTATTTTTTGGAAAGCTGTAAGTGCTCCTGGCATATATGCGGAGTGTACATCAGACATTATGTGAGGGGAGTCTAATCCTGCAGATGCTATCTTTGATCTCTCCTGTTACACAACTTTTTGCAGACGGTGTAAAAGATAGGGTTACAGTAATACACTTGAGCTCTATTGTTACCTTGGGAGAGGGGGATAAGCCATTGGCAGACCCCTCTACCAGCGATGATCTCCCAGGGGAAAGATAGTCTTGTTGTAATCTAGGTTGTCTTGAAGAGACAACACCTTTAGGCTATGTTCACACGGAGGAATATCTGCCTCAAAATTCCGTTTGGAAGTTTGAGGCAGATTTTCCTCTCCCTGAACGCCGATTTTCGCTGAGTTTTTTGCCCGCGGCCATTGAGCGCCGCGGGTATAAAACACCGCGAAATACGCTTTCTCTGCCTCCCATTGAAGTCAATGGGAGGTCAGAGGCGGAAACGCCCGAAGATAGGGCATGTCGCTTCTTTTTTTTCCGCGAGGCAGTTTTACTGCTCGCGAGAAAAAGACGCCGACGCCTCCCATTGAAATCAATGGGAGGCATTTTCGGGCCGTTTTTGCAGAGTTTTGCGACGCGGTTTCCGCGTCAAAAAACTTGTCAAAATACTCCGTATGAAAATAGCCTTAGGCCCCATGCCCACTTCAGTTTTTTCCTTCAGGGTGCTATCCATTGTTGTCACGGATAGCACCCTGAACCCATTCATTTCAATGGGGCCATGCACACTTCCGTTGTTTTAACGGAACTGTGCGGCTGTTCGGTCAAAAGTAGTGCAGGTCCTACTCCTGTCCGTTTTTGACGGAACAGTCTCGGCCTTCTCATTGAATTTGGTCCGTGAAACAACGGGATGCCATCCGCGTGCGGTTCGTGTGTGACTGGACTGTCAATAACGGCCGTTCAACGGCCGACGGAAGTGTGCATGAGGCCTTAAGTAAAGACCTTTTAAGAAAGTTGGTTGTATTGGTAATAAGTGTTCTAATCTGTTATAATAAATCTGCCAACTTATGTCTCTCTTAGGTAGAGGATGCCTTATCCTATCTGGATCAGGTGAAAATCCGTTTTGGTAGTGATCCAGCTACATATAATGGATTCCTAGAGATTATGAAGGAATTTAAGTCTCAGAGGTAAGCAGTCTACAGTAAGACGATAAAGCAGGGCTTTGTTTCTAGAATCCTTTTCAAGCTTTGTTTTTTAACCAATCTTTGATTGTTACCTTGTGGCCTCTATTTATTCTAAGGGGTTTTCAGATGGTTTAAGTGCAGCAAGATTAGTCACTTACTAATGCACTGTCTGTAGCTGAAATGCCTCTGTAAGTTTAGTCTCATATGCAGTCACATGGCCATGCTCTGAGTTTTTATCTTCTGCTTCTGTGACGTTCAGTACGCTGTACACGTGATTATCGCCCATAACCCCCCTCCCTGTAGTACAGTATGTCCCACATCATATGCCTCTGTACTGCTTACCCTCCCTCCCCCTTCCTGTCTCTGGATTTATCATGTTTTACATACTGAATAGCATAGCGGAGTCTCAGAAGCAGACAGATAATTACAGCACTACCTTACATCTTGTAATAGAGGGGCATGCAGACAGCTGTAATATAGGCAATGTCTGTGAGAAGAATGGGAATCCCGCCCACAGCAAGCCCTAGAAAAATAAAAACAGCTGGGCAGCATAATGAAATTGAGAAATACAGTACCTTGCAAAAGTATTCACCCCTCTGTGTTTATCATGTTTTGTTGCATTACTACATAAAATTAAAATGGATCTTAAATTTGAAGTTAAGTAATAGACCTGACAAATTTGTCTAAATTGTTACAGTGGAATAAATAAAAAAAAAAAGACTTAATAAAAAAAATATAAAGTTGTGAGTGCATATGTCTTCACCCCCTTTGCTATGAAACCAAGTATCGATCAGGGTTGGGTTAAAAATATAATTTATATATATATCTCCTCAGACTTTGAAAATCCCACGGAGAACCATTAAATCAATTATAACAAAATGGAACGAATATGGCACAACTACATACTAGAGATTGCCACCCACCAAAACTCACTAATTGGGCAAGGAAAGGAGGGCATTAATAAGCGTTTCAACAAAGGCACCAATAATAACACTGAAGAATCTCCAAAATCCACAGTGGAGATGGAAGTATCTGTCCATAGGACCACTATAATCCATACACTCCACAGAGGGGGGTTTATGGAAGAGTGGCCAGAAAAAAAGCCGTTGTTTAAAGAAAATTATAAGAAAAAGCATTTTGAGTTTGCCGAACAGCACGTGGCAGGTCAGATGAGACTAAAATTGAACTATATGGCCATCATAGTAAACAAAACTTCTCATCACCCATGAACACCATTCCCACAGTAAGACATGGTGTGGCATCATGGTGTGGGGATGCTTTTCATCGGCGCAGGGACTTGAAATCTGGCCGGGATTGAGAAAAAGGTAGATGTCCGTAAATACAGGGCAATTCTTTAGGAAAACCTGTTTGTCTGCCAGAGATTTGAGACTGGGAGGAAGGTTCACCTTCCAGCAGGACAATGACCCTAAACATACTAATAAAGCTACACTTGAGGGTTTAAGGGAAAACAGTCCGTCCCTCCGTCCCCCCCCCCCCCCCCTGTTTTTCATAACCAGCCAGATACAACACAGCAGTAGCAGGCTAGCATTATCAGGGTGGGAAGGACCACTGTTTTTGGGCTTCCCCAGCCTAATAATACCAGCCTGCGTACACCGACCGACCATCGCTACAGATGGTCGGGTACTGGATCGTACCTAGCCCTTCCCGACGGCGGTGGGTACTGGGGTAATAATGGGGGTTAGTGTTAGCCTTTTTACTGGCTAACATTAAGCCCCTCCTTCGTAATGGATGCTGTCAATCAGTCAGCGGCCATTACTAAAGCGGTAGTAATAAAAGTTTAAAAGAAAATACAAAGACAGAAAAAATATTTTATTGAAAATCATAAAAGCCGTCATCAAAGTAGTCCTCGAATCAGGCGTAGTCCAGCGACCGAACCTGCAAAAAAAACCAAACATAAAAAATAGTAACCCATGTGGTAGGCTTAGATACAGGGCCCATGTGTGATACGGTCTTAGATAATTTATCTAAGAGTGCCACAAGGTAGGCTTAGATACAGGGCCCCAGCAGACAGTAATCTTATACTGTATAAGAGTACGGTCTGCTGGGGCCCTGTATCTAAGCCTAACGTGGTACTCTTAGATACAGGGCCCATCAGACCGTATCATACATGGCCATAGATATATACATGCCCCTATATAGAAGTTAGTCCGTTGTCTGTGCTCCCATATAAAAGCTAATCCCCCAGTTTGGTGCCTTTTCTCCAATAAAAATCATTTAAAAAAAACTCACCTAACCATCCACAATAACAAAGCGGTTGGCGCAGATGACGTAATCACATCAGCGTGACATGATTACATCATCTGCAACGCGTTGTTATTGTGGATGCGAGCGTTGCCAAGTACCAGTAAGAAGGCAGCGACGGGACAGTTCAGCTCGTCATGGGAACGTGTTAGGTGGGTTTTGTTTAATTATTTTTATCTGCTCCTCTCTGCAATCTACCACGGACGGCTATAGTTAATTTTAAGCAGGTGGGCGGCCAAGTGGGCCCCCGGGTTTGCCGGGTGCTGACGCTGGCCCTGACCCCAAGAGAAAAATATTTTTTACCTTCGAAGTGGTAGACCTGTTATGTAAATAAAATGCTACAACCCCCCCACCCCCCTCCCTTATAAACCATTTTAATTCAAGGCTGTAATGCAAAAAAAACAGGATAAAAAAAAACCAGTAGAATACTTTCGCAAGGCACTTTAACTACTTCTGAGATATTGTGACAACAGCTCAGAATACCCCTTTTAATGTATTGTCTCATATGAACAACTAGTATTAACCTTTTTTGGGGTTCACGGCTTAAAGAGGCTCTGTCACCAGATTATAAATGCCCTATCTCCTACATAATCTGATCGGCGCTGGAATGTAGATAACAGCAGTGGTTTTTATTTTGAAAAACGATCATTTTTGAGCAAGTTATGATCAATTTTAGATTTAGTTTCTTAATGCCCAACTGGGCGTGTTTTTACTTTTGACCAAGTGGGTGTTGTAAAGAAGTATATGAGGCTGACCAATCAGTGACCAATCAGTGACATACACTTCTCATTGTTCCAGCCCAGCTTCTTTCACTGCACAATCACACTGTGCTGTGGATCATGCTGGGCTGGAACAATGAGAAGTGTATGTCACTGATTGGTCAGCCTCATACACTTCTTGACAACACCCACTTGGTCAAAAGTAAAAACACGCCCAGTTGGGCATTAAAGGGAATGTGTCGCAAATGAAACCTTTTTTTTTTAAGTGTCGTTACTTATTTCTATTATATTTTTTAAGTTTTTTGCTGTATTTTTTTTTTTTTTCCGTATGGTGGAAAGTATTAAAAATTAAATAATAATTTGACATGTTTTCCAATGTTGGCCACCAGGGGGAGCACTTCCCAGAATTACAGCAAGGTGAATAAGGCAAAGCAACCTGACCCACAGCTGCTGTAAATGTGGGAGGGAACCTCACCCCCCCCCCCTCTCACAAGCCAGGTAAAGGTGTCTTCAAATTGCTAAGCAGTATCTGGCAGCCATATTGGGTGTCATTCTGCAGCTGGAAGAAGTTATAGGACACACCAAAAGGCTAAGTGTATGTTCACACGCTTACTAAACAAAGGGAAAACCGATCCTGATTTTCAGCCATTTTTTAATCAAACTCGCGTTTTTTAATGGCCGTTTTTGGAGCTGTTTTTCTATAAAGTCAATGAAAAACGGCTCCAAAAACGTCCCAAGAAGTTATGTGCACTTCATTTTGGTCGGGCGTCTTTTTACGTGCCGTTTTTGTAAAACTACCACGTAAAAAACGCCCTGTCTGAACAGAACGCCGTATTTCCCATTGAAACCAATGGGCAGATGCTTGTAGGCGTTCTGCTTCCGATTTTTCAGCTGAAAACATTGTGTGTGAACATACCCCTAGGGTATCTGCACACGCTAACTGCATTTACGTCTGAAATGACGGAGCTGTTTTCAGGAGAAAACTGCTCTGTCATTTCAGACGTAATTGCTTGTACTCGAATTTTGCGAGGCGTCAATTACGGCCGTAATTTGGAGCTGTTCTTCATTGAATTCAATGAAAAACGGCTCAAATTACGTCCCAAGAAGTGTCCTGCATATAATGTATATAAGTGTCCTGCACTTCTTTGCCGGGGCTGTTATTTTACGTGCCGTCTTTTGACAGCGACGCGTAAAATTACAGGTCGTCGGCACAGTACGTCGGCAAACCCATTCAAATGAATGGGCAGATGTTTGCCGACGTATTGGAGCCGTCTTTTCAGGCGTAAATCGAGGCGTAAAACGCCTCGTTTACGCCTGAAAATAGGTCGTGTGAACCCAGCCTTAGAATGATGAAAGTGAAGTGAATGACTTTTCAGTTGACCGGTTCACACGCCGTGTATTTGACATGTTTTTTTTTTTTTGCACATTTTACGTGCAAAAAAACGCTTGATTACACTTGATTTTGTGTGTTTGGGGGATGTGTGTGTGTTTTCGCCGCTGATTCTTCAAAACAGCTGATAAGCGGCTATGAAGTATCAGCGGCGCCCGTGCACACTCCACTCTGCCACACACACACGGGAAAAGTCTTAAAGGGGTCGTCCAGGAAAACATGGCGCCGCACCTGTCCTCAGGTCGTGTGTGGTATTACAGCTCTGTCCTATTCACTTCAATGGAGGTGAACTGCAATACCAGACACAACCTGAGGACAGGTGCGGCGCTGTGTCTCCAATCCGGACACCCCTTCTGTCCTGAGATGACCCGACGGGGGAGGTGGGTGTCAGAGTCACCCACCGCCATCACCGCAGACAGAACCACACAACTATGGCATGAGGGCAGGGCTTGTCCTGAGTGCACGGTCTCTTGTTATGGACAGAGTTATAGTCACATGAACCCCGTCTGATGAACCAGTAACCTAGGTCCGATCACATGACAGAGGGGGTCACCAAAAACCCTGTGCACCCTCAGCCCGTCCATCCAGCCCTTTCCTGGTTATATCTGCGTCTGGGAAAGCTGGGTGACCACCATTACCCCTCATACTGGAGTGTTTAGGGATGTGACTAATGAACCTCACACTCCAGTAGGAGGGGTAATGGTGGTCACCCAGCTTTCCCAGACCCCTGAACGGTAAATTTCTCTAGTTGTCCTGAGACTGTTTGGGGATGTGACTAATGAACCTCTCAGTCTCAGCACAACTAGAGAGATTTATCATTCAGGGGTCTGGGAAAGCTGGGTGACCACCATTACCCCTCCTAGTGGAGTGTGTTTGGGGATGTGACTAATGAATATCACACTCCAGTAGGAGGGGTAATGGTGGTCACCCAGCTTTCCCAGACCCCTGAACGGTAAATCTCTCTAATTGTGCTGAGACTGAGAGGTTCATTAGTCACATCCCCAAACAGTCTCAGCACAACTAGAGAGATTTACCATTCAGGGCTTTCCCTGTACAGTTTCATCGTGTGTCCTTCACACAAGGGAGGGGGGGGGCCGTTTCGGGGGTGGGGGGGCCCCGGGGGAGGGGGGCGTCGGGTGGGGGGGCACGTCGGGGGTCACGAGAGCGGGGGTCTGTGAGGTAGAGAGTGGGACATGCAGAGACACACATCTTACCTGCAGTGCAGCTGGTCTTCAAGATGGCGCCTGCTCTCTCCCTGCAAACAGCTGCTCTGCTCTGCTCTGTCTGACTCTGACCTGCGTCTGCGCAGGACAGAGCCATAGTGCAAAGTCAATGGAACGGGTCCCGTTCATTGACTCCTATGGACTGGAGCTGCCATATTCCATGTCTGTATGTGTCGTTAATCGACACATACAGAAATGGAAAAAAAAAATGGCAGCCCCCATAGGGAAGAAAAAGTGTAAAAATAAAAAAAAGTAACACAGAAATTAATACAAAAGTGTTTTATTAAAAACGAACATCAAACTGATATTAAAAAAAAAACTTTTTGGTGACACTGTTCCTTTTAAGAAACTAAATCTAAAATTGCTCATAACTTGCTCAAAAATGATTGTTTTTCAAAATAAAAACCACTGCTGTTATCTACATTCCAGCGCCGATCAGATTATGTAGGAGATAGGGTATTTATAATCTGGTGACAGAGCCTCTTTAAATCGAACCTCTAGTTCAGTGATGGGTTGTGGTGTTTTTGTGTACCTAGTGTGTGTATGTTTATGTCTATACATCTGTGGTCTCCACTGCAGCATCTCTTTTCCATCTTTCTCCTGTATTCATTGACCTGTCAGGCCGAAGGTGACAAATACTAAATCTCCTGCAGCTGTTCGTGTAATGGTTGTCACTAAACCGCACAGCACATAGCAGATGTATAAACTACTAATAGGAGATGCCTTGTTGTTCAGCATCTCTCCAGTATGTGTGTGTGTGTGTGTATATATATATATATATATATATATATATATATATATATATATATATATATAGTAAATCCTTTCAAAATACGAGACCGCACACCTTGATAGTGAAAAAAGTGGATTTATTCACCACATGCGACGTTTCAGCCCTACTCCATGGGGCCTTTCTCAATACATACACACACACTCTCTGATTCCGGCACCAGCAGATTTAAACGTTTGAGATGCTGTATGTGTGACTGTGTGAGGAAGCCGTTCTTGCAATCAGTAATGCAAAAGTAAGGTAACTGCTATATGGAGGAGTAAGAAAGAGCAAGGGGTTAAAAGGTGAGCAAGATCTTCTTGTATGTTGCCTCTATTGTCTGGTTTTAATTTTTACAATGTCCTTTTTTTTCTTGCAGCATTGACACTCCAGGTGTAATACGGCGTGTTTCCCAGCTATTCCATGAGCACCCAGATTTAATGTTGGGCTTTAATGCTTTTCTGCCACTTGGCTATAAAATTGAGCTTCCGAAAAATGGCAAAGTGGTTGTTCAGACGTCACTGGCTAGTCCGGTAAGTCTAACTTTTATTTTTTTTTCCTTCCTGATGTTACAGCCCAAAATTTTGAGGACATCCTTACTTGCACTCTTGCACAGGTATCTGCAGATGCTGCCCCAAGCAACATGCCTAGCGCTCGGATAGTGCTTCCTCCTGTGCCTGAAAATTCACATAGTGAGGTGGTGGAGGAGGCACGGCAACAGGAAAAGGAAAAGAATCCAGCTCCTCCAGAATCTGACTCGCTGGAGTTTCACAATGCCATAAGTTATGTTAATAAAATAAAAACCAGATTCCTTGACCGCCCTGAAATATATAGGTCTTTCTTGGAAATCCTCCACACTTACCAGGTAATTAAACTTCCCACTTTGTCAACATTGTAGCACATTTTTATGAGAAACACCTTATTGGCTTTCAGGTTTATTTTGACAACCTAGCAAATTAGTTTGTAATCTGTAGTTGCACCACGACTGAAGAAGGTGCGCGTGTAGTTTTATGTTGTGTTTTTTCCCATGGTCAAGGGTGATTAAAATGTCACAAAAACTCCCTAGTTGGAGTATACAGGTCGTCACCCCCAATGTTATCATTCATTCCCATGTAACAATCCTGTAGTTCAGAGGTAACAAACCACAGCAGAAAAATTTGTCCTGCAAGTTTTGCATGTAACCTGGTCTTACACTTCAAAATAGAGCTGTGTTTTTTTTTCCTTTTTTCTTAGAAGGATCAGTTAAATCCAAAAAGCCGGCCGTTTCGTGGTATGTCAGAGGAAGAGGTGTTCACAGAAGTAGCCAATCTATTCCGTGGACAGGAGGATTTGCTCTCTGAATTTGGTCAGTTCCTTCCAGAGGCAAAGAGATCTTTGGTAAGTTGTTTGTTTCTTCTGAAATACATCTTGTGTTTTTTAAAGCTGGATTTAGTAATAAATCAGAATATTGCACGTTTTCAGAATTCTAAAATGATTTTGCTTTTCTTTTAGTTCACTGGAAATGGAGCATGTGATCTTGGTAGTGCCAGAAAACTTGAGTATCAGCGAAACCTAGAAAGTCGAAAACGCTCCAGATCTTTCCTTTTACGCCCTATGTCTTGTCCTTCCAAGGTAAAGTGCTAAGGTTCTCTTGGGTTAATGCATTCGTATTGTGCATGTGTGGTTTTCTGTAGCTAAAAATGGTCTAACTTCACTTGTCTTTAACCAGAAAAAGATGAAGATGCGGAAGTCCAAAGACCAGTCAGTGGCAAGTGTGGGGAAGTATGGCACACTGCAAGAATTCTCCTTTTTCAACAAGGCAAGTAGAAACACAACGCTTAGTGTTTCGTTTAATAACTAAAACCTCTTTTTACTCAACCTGCAGATTTGTGAGCCCACTTTAACATGTTTTCATTGGCCTAATGTCCATGTTCATCTGTTCTGCTCCATACTGTTAGCTTTCGATGAAGATGTATAATAAAGCATCTGCTAGATATGCTAGCCATAACACTTGTCTAGTGATTGCAGTAGTGCCCCCGACTGTCTAAAAGGGAAGAGCATGTTGCAGGCAAAGGTCACCTGATGGGCTCATTTGCACCTTTATTATAGAAGAGTCATGGAGCATGTCAGCTGAACCATTGTGCCTGTATGTGCAGATAACCCAGGATCACACCATTGACAATAAGGTTTTGTCCACATGGCGCAATCTGGAGTAAGGAAAAAAAAAAGCATAATACATGACAAATACACAAGCATTTCTTAAAATGTGTTTTGTTTTTTTCCAGTGAATAATTTGTATTTTGAGGCGTTTTTTATAAATTTTAACCTCCCATTAAAGAGGATCTGTCACTAGATTAATTCCCTATCTCCTAACTAATAGGCGCTATGATGCTGATAACTACTGTGTAAATTGTGTTTCAAAATGTTTATTATTTGCAAAAATATTAGCATTTATTTTATTTTTTTTTACTAAATATGCTTATTTGGCTATACTTGCCAAATGGGAGGTAACGCTTTATTTTTTTCTCTAGGCGGTGTAATGTTTTTTGCATGACTCTTTCCAAAAGCGCCATGCTGTTCTCCTTTTCCCAGCAACACAGCGTGATCTTGCGATTGAAGCCAAGATCACGCTGGGCTGGGAAGAGCAGAAATGTATGGCACTCATTGGATGTTTTCTGTATGGCGCTGTCCAATCAGCACCATCGATTTTCCATTCTTTCCAGCCCAGCGTGATCTCTGCTTCAATCACGAAGAGAACTTTATGTCACTCATTGGACCGCATCATACAGAATATATTACAACGCTCAGAGTGAAAAGAAAGGGTCACCTCCTATTTGGCTATTAGAGCCAAATTAGCATATTTTGAAAAAGGCTCATAACTTATACAAATAATAAACGTTTATGTTAACATATCACACTAGTTATTAGCATCATAGTGGCTATTAGATTAGTTAGGCGATAGGGAATTGATAAACTAGTGACAGATCCTCTTTAAATTTAGTGGAATACACAAAGCGTAAAACGTTCTGACATGATGCTTCTTTTTTACATGGCGCATAATTTTAATTTTACTGTAATAAAACTAAAAAAGGAACACGTCAGAAATACTCCTTAGGCCCTGTTCACACTGAGTTTTTTGCAGGCAGAAAATTCTGCCTCAATTCTGTTTTGGGACGTTTTTTAGCACGTTTTCCGACGCGGTTTCCACGTAAAAAAAAACTGTGTGAATAGGGCCCAAGTGTGGTTTACGTGGGCAGATTTTCTGCCGGTAATGAGTGACCATAGCATGCCGATAGGCGCTCGTTTGCTCCATATACATGGAGCAAAGATCAGGAATATAAGGGCCTTCTATTAGTGACCTCTGCAAGGTGTTGTGAGCATTTCTCACAACACTCTTCTGTACAAGTCAATGAGCTGTTTTCTGACTGTATGTTCAGTAGGGATGTCACGATACCAGATTTTGGACTTCGATACTGATACTTTGTGTAGTGTGATGAATCCTTGAATGTGCCTCACATTAATAGTAATTAACCCCATCATGTTTCTGTCATAATGGACAACATTGGGTTAATGTGTAAGGTACATGATGAGGTTAATTATATTAATGTGAGGCACATGGAGGTTAAATTCATCACACCTCGTGACTCACATTAATAAGTGAAAGAGAGAAATTGTTTTTTTTTATAGCGCATATCATAAATTACGCCAAAAATTGCTGTGCAGGTTATTATGGCCGCGCAACTACCAAATATATGTATGTTTTATGTATTGAGACTTATTTTAATGTTTAGTGTAAAAAAATGTGTTTTTTTTTTATTTAACATTACTTTGTTTTTACTTTTTTATTTCTAAACTTTAATGTACTGGCATATGTCTATATACTGATAGTACACAGGCAGTTGTTAGGACATACCTAAGTATGCCCCAACAACAGGAAATATGGTCAGACAGCCCTGGGGTCCTTCAATGGACCCTGGGCTGTCTGCCCATATATGGTATGTCCCTCAATCGCGTCACAGGGATTTTCTGTGACCCGATCCAAGGGGCATCTCATTTTCCTCTTGAATGCTGCGGTCAGCTTTGATCACAGCATTCAGGGGAATAGCGGCGGAGATGAGAGGTTTCTCTGATCTCCGCCGTTAGAGCGGGGCTGCGGTTGTGTAATACAACCATTGCCCCGCTCCTGACAAGAAGTGCGCGCGCGGTCAGCAGGAGGTGATGCGGCCGGTGCTGCACTAATGAGCGCGGGCACTGAAGTCTGAACATGGTGTTTTGCAGTGTGCCCGCCATGTTCTGCCTTCAGTGCCGCCGCTCATTAGTGCAGCGCTGGTCGCATCACCTCATGCTGACCATGTGCACACTTGTCAGGACTCCGGAGTAGGGCAATGGCTGTATTACACAGCCGCAGCCCCGCTCTAATACATTCATGTGTTACAATGCTAAGCTGTGCGGCCGCACAGCTTCGAATCAAAATACAAGAAATAACGGTAACGAACAGTTTGGGGGTGCACGGCATCGAAACCGCATCGAAGTTTCAATGCATCGTGCATCACTAATGTTCAGGTGCCGGCTGAAAAATAAGTCTACAATCCTGTAAATAAAATAGAAAAAAAAATAGATACAATCAAAAATGTAAAATACAAGTATGTTTCATCATATAATATATACGGTGATATAGTCTAATAATAAAATGGGTTGTCTGACTTTTAAAAAAATTGGCTTAAAATAACAAAAGGTCTGATACTGCCCTTTTTAAATGCCTGTCCAACTGCCATCACCTCTGCAGCTAGAGATTGGCTGCAGGTTCATGTGATGGAGAGACCAGATGTTATTGATCTGCTGTAGTAACCAAAAGCCGGTGTGGACAACTTCTGCCTTGTTTAATTAAAGCTCAGAAAGCCCCTTTAAAGCGTCTGCATAGTTTTATGGAGCTGCTTGTTTATTGGACCTCACACCTTGTTTTGTTAAATTTGTTCCCTGCAGCATGTATTACGTTAAATTTCTTTTAAGGTTCGTCGCGTTTTGAAGAGCCAGGAAGTTTATGAAAATTTTCTACGATGCATCGCCCTCTTCAACCAGGAACTAGTTTCTGGCTCGGAGCTTTTGCAACTTGTCACGCCTTTTTTGGGGTAAGTTTAGAGATATGAAGTCTATGTTAATATCATAAATAAGTATTGTAGTGTACATATATTGTTTCATGGTACTTTACTTTTTTTTTTTTTTTTTTACTTTTCTTTATATGAGAAAACTGGTGCTCTAAAGATGATGTTTCAAACAGTTTATTTTTAGGTGAACGCACTCAAAGTTTTCGATCTCTATGAAATGTAATCAAACGCAACTAATCAACGTGGAAAATATAAACCCTTTTTTTGCACACGGTTCCACACCCCACCCCTCCTACACGCATTTAACGGGAGAAGAAATATACACACAAATAGAATGTCTCTGTGTGAATGATTTATTTTTATTTATTTTTTTAATCCCTTTCACTAGCATGTAATTTTTGGCTGCTGTGATGATATATCAAAGCGACAAGAACACCGAGCAAACACAAATGTGGCCTGGCCTTTAAAGCTACATCTGTCTCTTGTGGAATACCTTAGTACTGTTTAAAACAGGAAAACCTTTAAGCTGTAACTTACCGTATGTTTCGGACTATAAGACGCAGTTTTTAGCAGGAATAAATCTTGCTAAAAAGCCCCCTGACCGCTCCTTACTTAACCCCATCCCGACCCGTGATGTGTCGGCACATCATGGGGAGGGGATGATGTATGGAGCGGGCTCACGCGCTGAGCTCGCTCCATACACTGCAGGTGTCAGTTTCTGACACGCTGCTCTAACGGCCAGAAATGGTGATGGGGCTGTTCCTGGCTGTTTAGTTAAATGCCACGGTCAATCGCGACCGTGGCATTTATCGTTTTTTTTCCCATGAAGGACATGTTATGACCTATCCACAGGATATGTCATAAATATCAGATAGATGCGGGTCTCACTTCTGGGACCCGCATCTATCTCTAGAACGGGGCCCCCTAAACCCTGTTCTATCTTACCCGGCTCCGCTGTCTTCCGGCCACTTCACTTCCTGGTTATATGGTCGAGTTACGGAAACAGCGTAACTCGCTGAGCTACGCTATTTCCGCAACTCCCATAGAACTGAATAGTGCTTACGGAAACAGAGTAGCATGCTACGCTGCTTCTGTAACTGCCGTTTACTACTATGGGACTTGCAGAAACAGCGTAGCTCAGCAGGTTTCGCTGTTTCCATAACTCAACCATGTATTGCAGTGTATTGTACCAGCGATCTAATGATTGCTGGTTCAAGTCCCCTAGGGGAACCAATAAAAAATGTGTAAAAAAAAAAAGTTACATAAATTTTCAGGAGTGCAAAAGTAAAAAAAAAAACAACCTATGTAAAAATAATGAGAAAATTGGTATCGCTGCGTCCGTAAAGGTCTGAAACTATTACAATATAGCATTATTTGACTCATGCAGTAATCGGCGTAAAAAAAAAATTAAAACCGCAGAATCGTTGTCTTTTGATCACCATAGCGCTAAAAAGTGATGAAAAAAATCGTCTGTACCAAAGAAATGGTGCTAATAAAAACTACAGCACTTCCTGCAAAAACGAAGCCCTCACACCACTCAAATGATGGAAAAATAAAAGTTATGGCTCTCAGAATGTGGTGAAACTGAACAAATAATTTTTTTTAAACCAATAGTTTTTTCTTAGGGAAAAAATTTAATATTTTACTTCTTTTACAATCTTCTGTTGTCTAAAACCTGGGTGCGTCTTTATTTGTGATCTAAATATATGTTTATATTCCTTTCTGTGATTGCAGGCAGCAGTACTATACTTATACATGTGGTCTGCAGATCCAGTTCTAATGACAAGCATGAGGATAAAATCTTTACATTGTATTGTCTTTGTTTTTTAAACTTTTGCCTTACATACAATTTCTTGCCACAGGAAATTTCCAGAACTCTTTGCTCAGTTTAAGTCTTTCTTGGGTGTCAAAGAACTCTCCTTTGCCTCTCCGGTAACCAATGATCGTTCTAATGAAGGGATAGGACGGGAAATTGACTACGCCTCCTGTAAACGAATTGGTTCCAGCTACCGGGCACTTCCTAAGACGTACCAGCAGCCAAAATGCAGTGGTAGGACTGCTGTCTGCAAAGAGGTGTGCACAGTGTGTGTGTTAGTAAAAGCACTGAGATGCAAACAAAGTAACGAAACTTTTATAAAACGTTTGACATAACTTCTGACATGTTAAGATTTGATCAGTGGGGTCTGAGCACGGAGATCCACCAAAGATCGCTGTGCCACTTAGTTTCTGTTCGGCTTTGCTCGGCTCTCCTCAGAAATCTGAGCGAGCGGTATACGGGCTCAATAGAAAGTCTGAGTCCTTACACCACTCGCTCGGCTTTTCTAGGAAAGCCAAGCAGAGCTGGTCAGAAACAAAGTGGCACCGCAACATTTGCCTGTGCGCTTCTGCTGCTTTGTAAAGGCGAGTTTTAGTGCTTGGACCCCACTGATCAAAACTTATGACATGTTCCTATGACATGTCAAAAGTTTTATGAATGTTTAGTTACACTTTAAATATCTCATAAAACATAACCATATTAACCTACATTTTATCATTCTGGACTTGGCGCTCCTTGTTCCTGGAAATGTTGAGGTCCCAGAGGCAGGTCCACCATCTGTCAGACTTTTCTGATTTGACCAAAAAAAAATTTCCTCAGTAAAAGGCTGTTCATTCTCGTTCATCTCATTGGGGGAAATAGACCATGGGTATATGGTGTTGCCAGTAGGAGCATGACAGTTAGAATAATAAAAAAAACAACGTTTGACCCCTCTCACAGGCACTGAGCTTGTAACTCTTCGCTTAGAAGGCACACACCCATGCTGGTACAGCAGGCTGTCTTTTTTGTTTATTTTTTCCTCTTCTTTCAGCGGGGTAACCGGGCAATGCTGTCCTACTTTCCTTAACATCTGGCGGGTGCTCAGTGTTTCTATGCATTGTTGTCCCTCTGCCATGCTGAAGACAGGGAACAAGAGCACAAGCTCCTCCATTACCCACCAGCCTAAGGGTAGTCCCGCTTTGCTCCCCACCTGTGTCCCACCTCGCCGCAGCTGGCATATGGAGACTGCTGCTGGTTTTACGTTCTGGGAATGAAGTTGACTTCAGGACATGCATTACCTCTATTGCCCCCCTCCTTTTCTCTACTTGTGCTCCTGGCGCATTTCTTGACACACTTTTTCTGGCGCATTACTTGGCGCACTCCTTTTCTCGATGCTCCGGCATTGGACGAATCTTTCCTCGCAGCGGCGCTACAGGTGGGCTCCTTCCTTAGGTAGGGATATCGTCTCATATGCCATGCGTCTGGCTAGTGATTGGTGCTCGGCCATCACGTAAGCGCCGGCAACCAATCGCGGCACAGAGGGAGTGGATCATCTTCTTTCTTGTGCTCTCTGCTTCTCACAGACAAGTGGGGAGATGGCATCACAGGACCTCTCCTGTGACGCTGGTACTGCATTGTAAGGTGTTGTTCATTTTCCAAATGAGCGGGATCTGCCTTTGGTGTCGTCGCCCCCCCCCCCCCCTTTCATTTCCAAACCCTTCTCGAGCACTGAACCTGTCAATTATAGTAGGGGAGCACATACATAGAACAATCTAGGTAAGCTCGGGTGGCCTTTACACTCTTCTGAGGGAGTCACAGCCCTGCTTCTTGCAGTATATTGAGTGAACTTATAGTCACTAGTTTTATCCCAATTGTAGCTGAGGAATGTGGTGACCCCTATACTGCCATGTCAGATAATGGAGGAGAATCCTCCTGACAGGTACCTTATGTAACTCAATTTGTCTGTTTCACATGTGGTCAAAAATCTCATGTGGTCAACACTACTCCTCTGTGCGATGCATGCTGAGGATCGACATCTTCCTTCCTTGATTTTCTCCTTGCTTGAACTGGTGTTCCTCCAGAAAGGGTTGGATCGTCGGCTTGTCCTCCGCTCTCTCAGGCCCTTTTCACACGGAGGATTTTGCAGGCAGAAAAAAAATCTGCCTCAAAATTCCTTTAGGAATTTTGAGGCAGATTTCGACCTGCATGCACTTTTTTGCCGCGGTTTTCGCCCACAGGCATAGAGTGCTGCGGGCAAAAAAATGCTGCTAAAGATAGATTTTATTCTGCCTCCCATTGATTTTCAATGGGAGGTCAGAGGCAAACCCGTGGAAAGAAAGAACATGGCACCTTTTTTTCCTGCGAGAAGCTAAAAGCCGCCGCGGGAAAAAAAACCACCTCCGCCTTCCATTGAAGTCAATGGGAAGCAGTTTCGGTCGTTTTTGGTTCCCGATTCTGAACTTTGTTTTCAACAAACCTCTGGCATCCAAATACAATGTCCGAACTTTTTTTGCAAGTGGTTCTATTACCTTGTTTTCTTCTGTACAGACTGACTATCTCAGTGCCTATAGGAGGGGTATATACTGTAGGAGGGGCCAACATGTTGTTTTTTTATTCTTCGTGTCACGCCGCCTAGTTGCAACCGCATATACCCATGGTCTGTGTCTCCCAATTGACTAGACGAGAAAAGGGTTTTACAGGGAGTACTCAAAAAAAAAAAAAAAAAAAAAGAAAGTTTATCCTATTTACTGAAACAACTTAATTAAAAAAAAAAATCTTTCCTTCAGGTATTAAATGACACATGGGTGTCCTTTCCAGCTTGGTCTGAGGATTCTACATTCGTCAGCTCGAAGAAGACCCCCTATGAAGAGCAGCTTCACCGTTGTGAGGATGAAAGGTTTGAGGTGGGTTACATTTTTTTTCATGTTTCTAGAAAGTGGTCATTTGTGTGAGACTTCATGGAATTCTCTGGTTTGGAAAACTGTTCTGCTCAGCGGTTTCTGTGTAGGATGTATGTCACACTGCTCCTACGATTGTACTATAGTATATTTTAGTATGTGTCTGCCAGGAACAGTGAGGTAATGGTTCAGAATACACTGGACCAAGGCAGGTGCACGAATAGGGTCCCAACCCAATCGTATTTGAAGAAGTATTCGGCACACAAAATGTAGTTTTTAAATTCTTTAGATTTATTGTATTTGATGCCAGAGGCTTAGTCCGTGCGACGTTTCGGTCAGGAGACCTTCATCAGGCACTTAGTTCCACTGGTTCCTGGCGTATCCAGGTGTTCGGCGCTATTGTGGATGCTGTATTGTGTCCCCCTTTATTACATGAGAGCACTGCAAGCAAGATCGGCACGGAAAAGTCCCTTTCTTAGGGGTGTTGAAAAAGATTTGTCTTGGGGGTCTCTTGGCTGAGCCTACAACTGCTCTAACCAATTTGTCTCATGTTCTAAAAGATCGCAGAGACAAATTGCTTAGAGCAGATGTAGGCTCAGCCAAGAGACCCCCAAGACAAACCTTTTTCAACACCCCCAAGAAAGGGACTTTTCCGTGCCGATCTTGCTTGCAGTGCTCTCAAGTAATAAAGGGGGACACAATAGTGTGAGGTTTTCCCTATACAATGGTCTTGGGAGCAGCAGAGTAGGATGGTGCATTGACAGGAGGGGAGAGAGTTGGAGACTCTGCTTATAGTAAAACAAATCTGTTTATTGAATAGTCTCTATCTAAAGTCACTTTTTAAGGCTGCGTTCGCATCTGCATTGTGGCTTTTGTTCTCGCGTATCCGTCAGAGGACCACAAGAACCAAAGTTAACATTTCCATCAAAAAACCCATTGAGCACAATTGATGCAAAAATGAAACCCATTGAAATCAGTTAGGCTTCATTCTGTCAGGTTTCCATTTTTTGACAGAAAAAATACCCTAGTCTGCTGCGCTATTGTTTCCGTCAAAGATAATGGAAATCTGACAAAGGAGCTTTCCGTTTTTTTAACACTGACGTCAATTGATGACTGATACAGACTGATATGCCATCCGTTTGTATCAGTTATGCATTACGTTTAACCCCTTAACACTCAGCGGCGTAATAATCCGTCGTGCTAACTGTATCGTTAGCGCTCAGCGACGGACTATTACGTCGCGGGAGTAACGGCCATTTCGGCCGTCCTCCCGACACATGCAGGAGCTGTGACAGCTGCTGTCTCGTACAGCAGCTGCCGCAGCTCCTACAGCGGGGACCGATTGCTGTGTGCCCGCTGATTAACCCCTTAAAAGCCGTGTTCAATAGCGATCACGGCTTTTTAGGGGTTAAGCTACAATCGCCAGCCTGCTACACGATAGCGGCTGGCGATGGTGGCTATGGCAACCGGACACCAAACAATGGCGTCCGGCTATGCCATCGACGGAAGCCTAGTGGGTCCTGACGAAGTCGGGACCCACTATGCTTGCTGTCAGTGAGTAGCTGACAGTTCTAATACACTGCACTACGCATGTAGTGCAGTGTATTAGAATAGCGATCAGGGCCTCCTGCCCTCATGTCCCCTAGTGGGACAAAGTAATAAAGTTTAAAAAAAAAGTTAAAAAAAGATGTGTAAAAATAAGAAAATAAAAGTTTTAAAAGTAATAAAAGTCAAAATCCCCCCTTTTCCCTTATCAGTCCTTTATTATTAATAAAAATATATAAACAAATAAACTATACATAATTGGTATCGCTGCGTCCGTAACGGCCTGAACTACAAAATTATTTCATTATTTATCCCGCACGGTGAACGCCGTAAAAGAAAATAATAATAAACCGTACCACAATCACAATTGTCACTTCACCTCCCAAAAAAATGGAATAAAAAGAGATCAAAAAGTCGCATGTACCTAAAAATGGCCCTGATCGAAACTACAGTTCGTTACGCAAAAAATAAGTCCTCGCACGGCTTTCTTGATGGAAAAATAAAAAAGTTCTGGCGCTTAGAATAAGGTAACACAAAAAGTGAATGATTGTTTACAAAACGTATTTTATTGTGCAAACGCCATAAGACATAAAAAAAATCTAAACATACGGTATCGCCGTAATCGTATCGCCCCGCAGAATAAAGTGAATATGTCATTTATAGCGCACTGTGAACGATGTAAAAAAATAGAATGAAAAAACAATAGCAGAATTGCTGTTTTTTAGTCACCACGCCACCTAAAAATAGAATAAAAACTGATCAAAAAGCCGCATGCACCCCAAGAAAACTACAATGTATTCCTCAAGGGGTCTAGTTTCCAAAATGGGGTCACTTTTGGGGGGTTCCCAATGTTTTGGCACCACAAGACCTCTTCAAACCGGACATGGTGCCTAATAAAAAAGAGGCCTCAAAATCCACTAGGGGCTCCTTTGCTTCGGAGGCCGGTGCTTCAGTCCATTACCGCACTAGGGCCACATGTGGGATATTTCTCAAAACTGCAGAACCTGGGCAATAAATATTAAGTTGTGTTTCTCTGATAAAACCTTTTGTGTTATAAAAAAAATGGTATAAAGAGGATTTTCTGACAAAAAAAAAAATGTACATTTCACCTCTACTTTGCTCTAAATTCCTGTGAAACACCTAAAGGGTTCATAAACTTTCTAACTGCTGTTGTGAATACTTTGAGGGGTCTAGTTTCTAAAATGGGGTGTTTGATAGGGGTTTCTAATATATGGGCCCCTCAAAGCAACTTCAGAACTGAACTGTAACCTAAAAAAATAAATAAATGAGGCAATACTTCGCTTCTCACATTATACTGATAATGAGCCGTGCCCACCCCGAGATGGCCCCAGTTTTGACCGTTTGTATAAACTGAGACCCCTATTAGACCTTTTCAGTGCCCGGTTTTCCCAAGCATATACCCCCGAGAAGTGTATTTCTATTGATGAGTCCTTGGTAGATTTTAAAGGGAGGGTTCAATTCCGCGAGTACCTGCCGGGTAAGAGGGCAAGGTATGGCGTGAAGATGTATAAGCTGTGCGAGAGTGCATCAGGCTATACCTACAGATTTAGGATATATAAAGGGAAGGACACCGGTAGTCAACCCCCATAATGCCACCCCCCCCCCCCCCCATTACTGGGAGTTAATGCAAAAATTGTGTGGGAATTGGTGAACCCACTGCTGGACCAGGGTTACCACCTCTACCTGGATAATTTTTATACCAGCGTCTCAGTCTTCAACTGCCTCGCTTCCAGTCCTGTGGCATGTGGCACTGCTAGAAGAAATCCGAGAGGCCTCCCTAAGACTCTACTTGGGCAAACAAGAAGGGGTGAGAGCAGGGCACAATCTTGCAGCAACATATTGTGTGTCAAGCACAAGACAAGAGAGATGCCACACCAGTACCCATGTACCTGTACGAGGTACCAGTACAGAGACCCCCAAACCAGACTGCATCCTGGACTACAATAGGTACATGGGAGGGATGGACTTGTCAGATCAAGTCCTGAAGCCTTACAGCGCCATGCGGTGTGGTATAAGGAGCCGGCCGGGCACATCATACCGATGGCATTGTACAATGTGTACGTGCTACGTCGATGTACAGGCCAGAGGGGAACTTTCCTGGAATTTCAAGAGGTGGTTATCAAGAACCTAATCTTTAGGGACCAAGAAGGGGGGCACCCAGTATTTCTGGAAGTGAAGCCACACGCATCGTACCATGGCAACACTTTCCTGGAGAAGTTCCCCAAACTGGCAAGAAGGGAAAAAGTCAAAAGAGGTGCAGAGTCTGCTATAAGAGGGGGATAAGGGAGGACACAATATATCAATGTGACGCGTGTCCCGAAAAACCAGAGCTCTGTATGAAAGAGTGTTTTAAAATGTATCATACATCCCTTGATTTTCAATCTACCCCAGTTTTACTTACCTTGATGCACTCCGCACAGCTTATCCCCCTCATCTTTCCCTTCTGCGCCCTGCTGTGTGCCCAGGCAGCTGATAACAGCCACATTGAGGGTATTGCCATACCCGTGAGAACCCACATTACAGTTCATGGGGTGTATGTCTCCGGTCAAAATGCTCACTACACCTCTAGGTGAATGCCTTAAGGGGTGTAGTTTTTAAAACGGGGTCACTTCTTGCTGGTTTCAACTGTACTGGTACCTCAGGGGCTTCTGCATACATGACTTCGCACCAGAGAATCCCCAGTAGGCCAAATGGTGGTCCTTTCCTTCTGAGCCCTCCCATGGGCCCAAACGGCAGTTTATCACCACAAATGGGGTATTGCCGCACTCTGGACAGATTGCGCAACAGAATGGGGTATTTTATTTCTTGTGAAAATAAGAATTTTTCAGCCAAAACTACATATTATTGGAAAAAATAAATTTTGTTTTAATTCCCAGCCCAATTCAAATAAGTTCTGTGAAAAAACTATGGGGTCAAAATGGTCACAGCACCCATAAATGAATTCCTTGAGGGGTATAGTTTCCAAAATGGGGTCACTTCTGGTGGGTTTCCGTTGCTTTGATACCTCCTGAGGCTCTGCAAATGCGACATGGCACCCGAAAACCAATCCAGCAAAATCTGCACTCCAAAGAACACACAGCGCTCCTTCCCTCCTGAGGCCTCCCATGGGCCCAAACGGCAGTTTATCGCCACAAATGGGGTATTGCTGCAGTCAGGAGAAATTGGGCAACAAAATTGGGTATTTTGTTCCCTGTGAAAATAAGAAATTTTGATAAAAAAATGATATCTTATTGGAAAAAATGACGACATTTTTTTCATTTCACAGCCCAATTCAAATAGGTGCTGTGAAAAAACTGTGCGGTCAAAATTGTAACAACAACCATATTTGAATTCCTTGAGGGGTGTAGTTTCCAAAATGGGGTCACTTCTGGTGGGTTTCCATTGCTTTGATACCTCTGGGGCTCTGCAAATGCGACATGGCACCCGAAAACCAATCCAGCAAAATCTGGACTCCAACAAACACACGGCGCTCTTTTCCTTCTGAGCCCTCCCATGGGCCCAAACAGCAGTTTATCACCACAAATGGGGTATTGCTGCACTCCGGACAAATTGGGCAACAAAATGTGGTATTTTGTTCCCTGAGAAAATAAGAAATTTTGATCACAAATGATATCTTATTGGAAAAAATGACGACATTTTTTTAATTTCACAGCCCAATTCAAATAGGTGCTGTGAAAAAACTGTGCGGTCAAAATGGTAACAACAACCATAAATGAATTCCTTGAGGGGTGCAGTTTCCAAAATGGTCACTATTGGGGGATTCCTACTGTTTTGGCACCTCAACACCTCTTCAAACCTGGCATGCTGCCTAAAATATATTCTAATAAAAAGAGGCCTCAAAATGTACTAGGTGCTTCTTTGGTTCTGGGGCTTGTATTTTAGTCCACGAGCGCACTAGAGCCACATGTGGGACATTTTTAAAAACTGCAGAATCTGGACAATACATATTTAGTAGTATTTCTCTGGTAAAACCTTCTGTGTTACAGAAAAAAAAATTGAACAAAATTTGAAATTCAGCAAGAAAAATGAAATGTGCAAATTTCACCTCCACTTTGCTTTAACCCCTTAACGCTCCATGACCTACTATTAGGTCATGCTAACTGTAGCGTTTGCGCTCAGTGACCTAATAGTAGGTCATGGAGTAAACACGGCGCCGTTCGCGCGGGGTGCGTTCATGAGCTGTGATAGCTGCTGTTTCCGACAGCAGACTATCACTGCTCAATGTGCCGGGACCGATCGCGGAGCTCCCCCGCCGATTAACCCCTCAGAAGCCGCGTTCAATAGCGATCGCGGCTTCTTAGGGGTTAATCCGCCATCGCCGGCCTGCTAAACGATAGCGGCCGGCAATGGTGACTATGGCAACCGGACACCAAACAATGGCGTCCGGCTATGCCATTGACGGAAGCCTAGTGGGTCCTGACAACGTCAGGACCCACTATGCTTGCTGTCAGTGAGTAGCTGACAGTTCTAATACACTGTACTACGCATGTAGTGCAGTGTATTAGAATAGCGATCAGGGCCTCCTGCCCTCAAGTCCCCTAGTGGGACAAAGTAATAAAGTAAAAAAAAAGTTAAAAAAAGATGTGTAAAAATAAGAAAATAAAAGTTTTAAAAGTAATAAAAGTAAAAGTCCCACTTTTTCCCTTGTCACTCATTTATTATTAATAAAAATATATAAACAAACAAACTATACATAATTGGTATTGCCGCGTCCGTAACGGCCTGAACTACAAAATTATTTTGTTATTTATCCCGCACGGTGAACGGCGTAAAAAAAAATATTAATAAACCGTACCACAATCACAATTGTTTGGTCACTTCACCTCCCAAAAAATGGAATAAAAAGAGATCAAAAAGTTGCATGTACCTAAAAATGGTACTGATCGAAACTACAGTTCGTTACGCAAAAAATAAGTCCTCGCACGGCTTTATTGATTGAAAAATAAAAAAGTTCTGGCTCTTAGAATAAGGTAACACAAAAAGTGAATGATTTTTTATAAAACGTATTTTATTGTGCAAACGACATAAGACATAAAAAAAACTATAAACATCTGGTATCGCCGTAATCGTATCGCCCCGCAGAATAAAGTGAATATGTCATTTATAGCGCACGGTGAACGCTGTAAAAAAAAATAGAATAAAAAACACAATAGTAGAATTGCTGTTTATTAGTCACCACGCCACCTAAAAATAGAATAAAAACTGATCAAAAAGCCGCATGCACCCCAAGAAAACTGCAATGGATTCCTCAAGGGGTCTAGTTTCCAAATTGGGGTCACTTTTGGGGGGTTCCCAATGTTTTGGCACCACAAGACCTCTTCAAACCGGACATGGTGCCTAATAAAAAAGGAGGCCTCAAAATCCACTAGGTGCTCCTTTGCTTCGGAGGCCGGTGCTTCAGTCCATTACCGCACTAGGGCCACATGTGGGATATTTCTCAAAACTGCAGAATCTGGGCAATAAATATTGAGTTGCGTTTCTCTGATAAAACCTTTTGTGTTATAAAAAAAATGGTATAAAGAGGATTTTCTGACAAAAAAAAAAAAGTAAATTTCACCTCTACTTTGCTCTAAATTCCTGTGAAACACCTAAAGGGTTAATAAACGTTCTAAATGCTGTTGTGAATACTTTGAGGGGTCTAGTTTCTAAAATGGGGTGTTTGATAGGGGTTTCTAATATATGGGCCCCTCAAAGCAACTTCAGAACTGAACTGGAACCTAAAAAAATAAATAAATGAGGCAATACTTTGCTTCTTACATTATACTGATAATGAGCCGTGCCCACCCCGAGATGACCCCAGTTTTAACCGTTTGTATAAACTGAGACCCCTATTAGACCGTTCCAGTGCCCGGTTTTCCCAAGCATACACCCCCGAGAAGTGTTTTTCTATTGATGAGTCCCTGTTACATTTTAAAGGGAGGGTTCAATTCCGCCAGTACCTGCCGGGTAAGAGGGCAAGGTATGGCGTGAAGATGTCTAAGCTGTGCGAGAGTGCAGAAGGGTATACCTACAGGTTTAGGATATATGAAGGAAAGGCCACCCCCAAACCAGACTGCATCCTGGACTACAATAGGTACATGGGAGGGATGGACTTGTAAGATCAAGCCCTGAAGCCCTACAGCGCCATGCGTTGTGGTATAAGAAGCTGGCCGGGCACATCATACAGATGGCTTTGTACAATGCGTACGTGCTACGTCGATGTGCAGGCCAGAGGGGAACTTTCCTGGAATTTCAAGATCTAATCTTTAGGGACCAGGAAGGGGGGGCACCCAGTACTTATGGAAGCGAGGCCACACGCATCGTACCAGGGCAACACTTTCCAGGAGAAGTTCCCCAAACCGGTGGAAAGGGAAAGAGTCAAAAGAGGTGCAGAGTCTGCTATAAGAGGGGGATAAGGAAGAACACTATATACCAATGTGAAACGTGTCCCGAAAAACCAGGGCTCTGTATAAAAGATTGTTTTAAAATGTATCATACATCCCTTGATTTTTAATTTACCCTGATGCACTCCGCACAGCTTACCCCCCTCATCTTTCCCTTCTGAGCCCTGCCGTATGCCCAGGCAGCTGATAACAGCCACATGTAGGGTATTGCCGTACCCAGGAGAACCCACATTACAATTTAAGGGGTGTATATCTCCGGTGGCGCATGCTGGGCACACTATATTGGACACTGAAATGGCATATATATATATATAAAATTGCAAATCTCACACTGCACCATCTGCTGCGCATTATCTTTTACACAGTACCTGTGGTGTCAAAATGCTCACTACACCTCTAGATGAATGTCTTAAGGGGTGTAGTTTTTAAAATGTGGTCACTTCTCGGGGGTTTCAACTCTACTGGTACCTCAGGAGCTTCTGCATACATTACTTAGCACCAGAAAAGCTCCAGTAGGCCAAATGGTGGTCCTTTCCTTCTGAGCCCTCCCATGGGCCCAAACGGCAGTTTATCACCACAAATGGGGTATTGCCGCACTAAGGACAAATTGGGCAACAAAATGGGGTATGTTGTTCCTTGTGAAAATAAGAAATTTTGTTCAAAAATTACATCTTATTGGAAAAAATATCATTTTTTTCATTTCACAGCCCAATTCAAATAGGTGCTGTGAAAAAACTGTGCGGTCAAAATGATAACAAAAAACATAAATGAATTCCTTGAGGGGTGTAGTTTCCAAAATGGGGTCACTTCTGGTGGGTTTCCATTGCTTTGATACCTCTTGGGCTCTGCAAATGCGACATGGCACCCGAAAACCAATCCAGCAAAATCTGGACTCCAACAAACACATAGCGCTCCTTTCCGTCTGAGCCCTCCCATGGGCCCAAACGGCAGTTTATCACCACAAATGGGGTATTGCCGCACTAAGGACAAATTGGGCAACAAAATGGGGTATGTTGTTCCCTGTGAAAATAAGAAATTTTGATAAAAAATGACATCTTATTGGAAAAAATATCATTTTTTTTCATTTCACAGCCCAATTCAAATAGGTGCTGTGAAAAAACTGTGCGGTCAAAATAATAACAAAAAACATAAATGAATTCCTTGAGGGGTGTAATTTCCAAAATGGGGTCACTTCTGGTGGGTTTCCATTGTTTTGATACCGCAACACCTCTTCAAACCTGGCATTCTGCCTAAAATATATTCTAATAAAAAAGAGGCCTCAAAATGCACTAGGTGCTTCTTTGCTTCTAGGGCTTGTGTTTTAGTCCACGAGCGCACTAGAGCCACATGTGGGACATTTCTAAAAACTGCAGAATCTGAACAATACATATTTAGTAGTTTTTCTCTGGTAAAACCTTCTGTGTTACAGAAAAAAAATTGAATAAAATTGAAATTCAGCAGAAAAAATGAAATTTGCAAATTTCATTTCCACTTTGCTTTAATTCCTGTGAAATGCCTGAAGGGTTAAAAAACTTTCTAAATGCTGTTTTGAATACTTTGAGGGGTCTAGTTTTCAAAATTGGGTGTTTTATGGGGGTTTCTAATACATAGGCCCCTCCAAGCCACTTCAGAACTGAACAGGTACCTTAAAAAAAAGGCTTTTGAAATTTTCTTAAAAATATGAGAAATTGCTGTTTATGTTCTAAGCCTTGTAGCGTCCTAGAAAAAGAAAAGATTGTTCAAAAAACGATGCCAATCTAAAGTAGACATATGGGAAATGTGAACTAGTAACTATTTTGGGTGGTATAACCGTCTGTTTTACAAGCAGATGCATTTAAATTCTGAAAAATGCTATTTTTTCAACTTTTTCTCTAAATTTTGCAATTTTTCACCAATAAACACTGAATATATCGACCAATTTTTACCACGAACATGAAGCCCAATGTGTCACGAGAAAACAATCTCCGAATCGCTTGGATAGGTTTAAGCATTCCGACGTTATTACCACATAAAGTGAAATATGTCAGATTTGAAAAAATGGGCTCTGAGCCTTAAAGGGAATGTGTTGCCAGAAAAACATGTTTGTTTTTTTTTAATTAAACATTTAGTGTGTGGGTGATTAAACATTGTTCAAATTTTTATTTTTTTCACGAGTCAGGAAATATTATAAATTAATTCTAATTTATAATATTTCCCATTGCTGGTCACTAGATGGAGCTATGCCCAAAATTGCAGCATTGCAAAATTGGGTAAAAAGCCCTCGCTCTAGTGAGCTCTCAGCATCCCCCCCTCCTTTATCCTGGCTAGTGCCGGGATAAACGAGGGGTTTGAACGGTCTAACCTCCTACACTGTGTGTCGCCATTTTTTGAGCTAACACACAGTGTAGTAGGTTTACATACAGTAGTAAACGTACACGAACATACATAGAAATCTCTTACCTGCTCCTGCCGCCGCGGCTCCCTCCGGCCCGTCCGCTCCGTCTGCTGCCGCTGGTCCAAGTGCACAAGTCCGGAAGCCGCGACCGGAAGTAGTAATCTTACTGTCCGGCCGCGACTTCCGTTCCACAGGAAAATGGCGCCGGACGGCGCGCATTTCAAATTGGACTGTGTGGGAGCGGCGCATGCACAGTTCCCACACAGACGGCGTACATGTTAGTGGATGGAACGGGCCCCGTTCGCAGTCCGTATGGGACTGTGGCTGCCGTATTCCATGTCTGTATGTGTCGTTAATCGACACAGACAGAAATGGAACAAAAAATGGCAGCCCCCATAGGGAAGAAAAAGTGTAAAAATAAGAAAAAGTAAAACACAAACACACAAATAAATATAAACGTTTTTAATAAAGCACTAACATCTTTAACATATTAAAAAAAAAAATTGTGATGACACTGTTCCTTTAAGGCCAAAACAAGCCTGCGTCCTTAAGGGGTTAAGGGCCTGTTCACATCACCGTTCGCTTTCCGTTCCGGGGTTCCGTCGGAGGTTTCCGTCGGGTGAACCCCGCAGTGGAAAGTGAAAGTAAAACCACAACTTCCGTTTCAGTCACCATTGATATCAATGGTGACGGAAACATCGCTAATGGTTTCCGTTCGTCACCATTCCGGCAGGTTTCCGACGGAATCAATAGCGGAGTCGACTGCGCTATTGATTTCCTCATTGTTACAGCCCAGCTTCTTTCACTGCACAATCACACTGTAACAATGTGCTGGAACAATAAGTGCAGGACACTGATTGGTCAGCCTCATACACTCCTCTGTACAACACCCAGTTGGTAAAAAGTAAAAACACGCCCAGTTGGATATTAAGAAACCAATTAGCATAAATCTAAAATTGCTCATAACTTGCTCAAAAATTATCGTTTTTCAAAATAAAAACCACTGTTATTATCTACATTACAGTGCCAATCAGATTATGTAGGAGATAGGGCATTTATAATCTGGTGACAGAGCCTCTGTGACTACAATGTTACCAAATTACAACAGAAATGCACCACCACATGTGAACAAGCACATTATAAATCCTAGATTTTGCAGTTATGCCATTTTAGGATGGGTTATTATTTATTATACTAGCCAGTTATCAATAAGTAAATAAATCACTTTATAATATCTCACCCACCTCATTGTTTTAGTAAAAAAGCAATCGGCAAAATGAGCCACGCAGTGGCACTTTGTAGTAATCAGAATGCGAGAGTGGAGAAAGATTATTAAGCCGCTAGATTACATTTCTCCTAATAACAAATTGTTCAACAAAATTTGAATTGTAAAGTTTGGAGTCCGAAACGCACGATCGTCTAAAAATAAAAGTTCATACGTGTTTATTATGCCTATGTCTATATGCACATATAATCACCATAACTGAATAGACCAGAAATCTCAGCGATTCAGATCCTATTAAACATGCGAGTGGCAGTTTATTAATGGTTTGATTAGGTACAATGGGTGATGAGGGTAACTTCACTAATCTTCTCAACCCTGAAGTAGGAAAAAAGAAATTGACCCCTAAAATATATCAAAGAAAACCTATCCTTTTTTTAATGGGTGATAACATTAAGACCCTGTTCACACAGAGTTTTTTGACGCGGAAACCACGCCGCAAAACTCCTCAAAAACTGCCCGAAAATGCCTTCCATTGATTTCAATGGGAGTTGGACGAGTTTTTTTACCGCGAGTCACAGGAAGGCTGTGATGAGGAGAGATGACCGTAGCGGGCGATGATCTTTCTACTTGCTATCACGCAGCCTCCCCTCTCTCACCCCTGCCTTACTGACACACAAAACCAGAAAGTGGTCCACAACTTCAAATGAGTACTGCGCTCCAAATATTGCAGCTAGGGGTGCCGATGGTCTGACGGTGGGAGTTCCCCTCCCTCTGCCAAGCTTCGTAGATGCTACAGTCTCTATTGACTAGGCATTAAAAGGGGTTAAGCGGCCAGGATCAGAGGTTTCTCTGAGCCTGGCAGTTACAGCAGGAGCCCGGTGTCAATCACAGCTGGACCTTTTCTGTTGCTTGCATGGGCACAGCTGCTGTCCCTGTGTGATCACCGTATATCTGTAGGTTATGGACCCTCTATGTAAGGCAATTTATGATGCACAGTTACGCCATGGTGCGTTCAGGGTTTAAATTTAGCTGATCTTGTTTTAGTATTACGCTTTGTTTAATTTGTGTTCTGTTGATATTCCTCAGCTGGACGTTGTCCTGGAGACCAATTTGGCAACAATCCGCGTACTGGAGAGTGTTCAGAAGAAGCTTTCTCGCATGTCCACTGAGGATCAGGAGAAATTTAGACTAGATGATTGTTTGGGGGGCACATCAGAGGTTATCCAGCGGCGGGCTATCTACCGTATCTATGGGGATAAGGCTCCAGATATAATAGAGAGTCTAAAGAAAAACCCACTCACTGCAGTACCTGTTGTACTTAAAAGGTAAGTGATGAATCAAGGCTTAATACTCATTTGCATTTGTAAAAGTTCAAAGATTTGGTAACCGATTCTAGTGAGCCTAAACTTTTCGGTAACTTCCCCTCAATGTAGAGTTGTATAGAGAGGTGTTGCGTGGTATACATGCATTCCCACTGTAGGCCTGTTATTTTGAGCCATTCGGACAGGCACTTAACCGCAGAAAATTGCTGCTGCTCGGATAAATGCTACAGATATGCGGAGTGTTCACTGAACTACAGCGCTAGTGATGTGGTAATTTAAAACTAAATGAGGTCATACAGTGCTCCATCTAATGACAATAGTGGTCATCGCCAGTAAGTGTCCCATAGATTACTGCCTCTCACTGTGCCCTTACAGACACCCCAGACAGCGTGCTTGGTTAGCATTCATCAGCAAGCTGCTTCCATATGCTCCGGAAGAAAACCTGGAACATGTACCGATTCACGATGGACCATTGGGTCGTGTTAGGCTTCTACCCTTTTTGGCTAGTTTGCTCAACAGATTTTGCTTCGTGACTAGTACGAGTAGTATTGCTGATGTATGCTGCCTGATCTTTTCCCTTAGACACTTTGTGTTTCAAAACATTTCAATTTTATTTATTTTTTAAACTGTGCCATAGCTTTGTAAAAAAGGTTTTATAGAGCCATTAAAGGGAGTTTGTCAGCAGGTGATCATGCAGGTTGTTTGGCTGAGAAATCCACGTCCAAGCAGGTGACCGCTAGAGCCATTACTCAGATCAGGCTGGGGAATGTTAATTGCAGAGATCATTGGTCACTGCACATGTAGGGGCCGCGTCCTGTGCACTTAAGGTTGTGGTGCTGGGGGCAAAAAAAAAATAATTATTATTATGATTGCTTGCGTTTTTATGTTAAGTACAAATCCTTTCCTGTTTTGCAGATTAAAAGCAAAGGAAGAGGAGTGGCGGGAGGCTCAGCAAGGATTCAATAAGACATGGCGGGAACAATATGAGAGAGCATATCTAAAGTCTCTTGATCATCAGGCTGTCAACTTCAAACAGAATGACACCAAGGCTTTGCGTTCGAAGAGCCTACTCAATGAAATTGAAAGTGTCTATGATGAGGTGAGATAAGTAGCCTTAGAGTATTTTACTGTTCGTAAAACCAGAATTAAAACCATGGTCTCCTAAAGCTGGCTCGTCCTTTGGGTCCGTCTACTCTGGCCCCGGTGTATAGCGGTTATCGCAGAGAAAGCTGCGTCTAGGCATTCAAATGTAACGATATATGGTTTCCATTCAAATTAATGTCTGTCCATGTAAGGCATGGATGCACCCGCTATATTATATCTATATGCCATAATAGGGCTTATGGACAGGGGTTGATAATATAGCAGCCCAAGCACATAATAATTGCATGCAGCTGCATAGCCACCTGCAATGGCTACAAGTCACACGATCTCCCTTTGACCTCTGGAAGAGAAGTGCAAATGTTTTGGGGGTGGTGTTGTCCTGTAGTCTGCATAGGCAAGCATGGCCAAATATCCAACAATGGCAGGCTACTACTTTATTCAGCACTATTATTACTGCACCTAAACTTCACCATTTATTACTGTCATTTCAGATTCTTTTGAACTATTAAGTATTCCTACCCTCGCTTTGCCCTAAGCTCAGTGCCAATTTGTCAATGAACTGAAATCTGAGTAACATGAGGGCCTTTTTTCTTTCTTTTTGGTAAGGTTGAACAGACTCTGCCTTTTACATGGGGTTTCTAGGTAGCATGTACCTAGCAACCAGGCTGCCTCAGGTTTATTAGCTTTTTGGCTCATTTATTTGGACAGAAAAGGGACAAGATGATGGCACTGAAACCAGTTTTGTCTCAACAAAAAAAACTAAGAGAGAACAGTTTTAGGCTATGTTCACACGGAGTATTTTGCAGGCAGAATTTCTGCCTCAAAATTCCGTTTGGAAGTTTGAGGCAGATTTTCCTCTCCCTGCACGCCGATTATCGTGGCATTTTTTGCCCGCTGCCATTGGGCGCTGCGAGCCTAAAACGCAGCGAAATACGCTTTCTCTGCCTCCCATTGAAGTCAATAGGATGTCAGGCGGAAACGCCCGAAGATAGGGCATGTCGCTTCTTTCTCCCGTGAGCCGGTTTTACCGCTCGCGGGAGAAAACCGCCCCCGCTTCCCATTGAAATCGACGGGAGGCATTTTCGGGCCGATTTTGACAAGCTTTTTGGCGCGGTTTCCGCGTCAAAAAACTCAGTGTGGACTTAGCCTTATACTGTTTATCCCAGCATTCTATAGTCAGTTTTATTTTATTATATATTTTTTTTACACTAGAAAACCTGCTTGACATAGGGGCTTAGATTTAAGGAATGCAGAACCATCTTCCTAGCTCTTCCAATCACGCTCAACAACTACATCTTTAAATAAGAAGCATCCATGTGAACATCTCAGTAACAATTCTTTTTCCTTTTCCTGACAGCATCAAGAACAGCAACCAGAAGGCAGGACGGTTGCATCCAGTGGACCACATCTTATTTATACATTTGAGGACTGGCAAATATTGGAGGATGCATCATCACTGATTAGTTACTATGTGAAAAGACAGCCAGCCATCCAGAAGGAGGATAAGGACACTATCCGGCAAGTTCTGCATCAGTTCATCCCTGAACTTTTTTTCTCTTCCTCCTCCTCCTCTTGTCAGTCCCTCTTCAGTTCTACCACTGATGATACTCCAGCAGAAACAACCACAGAACCTTCTGTAACTGAACTCCCTGAACGTCGAAGAAAGGCCGCAAACCCCGAGGTTACCCCAGAACCCACTTCCCCTACACGATCTCCACCAGAGCCACCACCGAAGATGACAGAAGAAATGTACAGCTTGTTCTTTGCTAATAATAACTGGTATTTCTTATTTCGGTTGCACCACACACTTTGCTCTCGACTCTTGAGGATCTATCGTCAGGCACAGATTCAGCTACTGGAATATCGGACTGAAAAGGAGAGAGAAAAGCTGCTGTGTGAAGGCAGAAAGGAGAAGTCAAATGGGCCAGCCATGGAACTCCGGCTAAAGCAGCCCAGTGAGCATCTCTATTGTTTAATCAAATACCGTTTTTCCAGAGTTTTATTTATGGTGGATAAATAGCTGTTATGAGCAAGGGATTAGTCATTCGGAATATATAAGCATATAACCCTTGTTCCTTTTCTCATTTAGGACCCTCTCACTCAGTAAGGATGGCACCAGAGTTTATTTAACGTGTGAAGTACAATTATCTCCATCCTGTTTTTTTTACAAAGCCACTGGCAGCATTTGCCTTTTAAAGTAGTTGTTTTGACACCACCTTTTCACATTGCAGTTCCCTCAACTTGATCATTGTGAGAGAACTGTGATGAGCTAGTCTCGTCTTAAGAACCAGTGTCTTTCTGTAGGGAAAATAACGTATTGCACTGCACCCATAGACATTGGTGGATGTCTGTTGATTTCAGTGGATGCTGTATTCTTCGAAGCAAAGGATTTATACAGGATTTTTCTGGTACCAAGCTTAGTATATTAGGTAATTGCGAAACGTGGAGTGAATTAAGGCAAGGGCAGCAATCCCACGGAGCTATTAAAGGTATATTGCAAGGTTAGAAAAACATGGCTGCTTTAATCCAGAAATGACACCACACCTGTCCATAGGTTGTGTCTGGTATTGCTACTCTGCTCTATTGAAGTGAGTAGGGCTGAGCTCCAATACCACACGCAACCTGTTGTCAGGTGTGGCACTGTTTTCAGAAGAAGGTAACCATGTTATTCTTGCCCTGTAAAATACCTTTTTAAGGGTATGTGCACACGACCTCTTTTCAGACGTAATAGAGGCGTCTTACGCCTTGAATTACGCCTGAAAAGACGGCTCCAATACGTCGGCAAACATCTGGCCATTGCTTGCAATGGGTCTTACGATGTTCTGTGCAGACGAGCTGTCATTTTACGTGTCGCTGTCAAAAGACGGCACGTAAAATTACACCCGCGTCAAAGTGCAGGACCCTTCTTGGGACGTAATTGGAGCTGTTTTTCATTGACTCCAATGAAAACCAGCTCCAATTACGTCCGTAAAAAATGCCGCGAAAAACTCGTGCGCTGTTTTCTCCTGAAAACAGCTCCGTAAATTCAGACTTATTTGGCGTTGTCGTGTGAACATACCCTTATTGTTCTGTGGGTTTGCTTCTCTAGCTGTAAATCATTCCTGGTATTGCCTAATACACGATTAGCACTTCTGAACAATTCATCCTGAGGTTAGAATACAGAAAAACAAAAAAAACTAGGTAAAAATACCACACACTCTCTATATGGAGAAGTGATGCCTTTTAAAATGAGTATTCCCACTATAGCAAGTGACGGCATATTGCTAGGACACGCACCAGTCCTGATGAGGCCGCAGAACGAATTGAGCACTGTTGCTCCCACACAGATTTATTTATTTTTTCTGCACAGCTATGCTCATGGCCACGCTTTGTGCTTGGAAATACAACCCAGCCCCATTCACTTTGTATTGAGCTTCGTTGCATTTCCCTGGCTGGGAGCACCACTGTGCAGTAACACTACAGAAGGTATATCTGTCCCTTTGTTTTAGGGATCAGTAAGGGTCCTGGGGATCGGACATCCACCGATCATAATATGATGGCATATCCTAGCGATATGCCATATCCTATTCAAGAGTATTTATTATATTTTAGGAATAGGGAAAAGAGGAAAAGAGTTGTAGTTCCTATTAGAAATGGAAAAAAATATTTAAATTTTATTAGTATATTTGGGTTAAAATAATTCTAAAATCTATATATTTCTCAATGTAGGTCAAAATTTATTTAGCAGTGCAGAGGACCCCTTGTCCTGCACTTCAAGACCAAAATTTGTCTTATGTATGCTAATATAATACAACAATAAAGTTGGACTATTACTTGCTGAGGTAAGTATAAATCTGCTCACATAGGCATATTATATGCACTGTGTGAATCAGTATTAGCTGTCAATCACTAAACATTGTATCAGTTTTGTGTGTACTGGTATTTGCAATGTTTTCTGTTATTAAATAGACATTGTATCTAATTCTTGTGCTGTGCACTAAGTGAATTGCCAAAGGCTTACAATGTATTAGATATTATCCTTTAGTAACTAGACACTGTATCTGTTCCTTTCGTGCTTTACACTGAGTGTGTTAATTTAAGTTTGCTAGTCTAGAGACTTTATCAATTGATTGACAGACACTATATCTGATTCTTTGCAACGATCTTGTACCTATAAGCCTGCTATTTCATATAAGTTGTCAGTTATTTTATGTCTATCTAACGATTTTAATTCCTACAGCAGTCCATATTGTGTTGTTACACCACGCTGGTTGCATCTGTCAAAAGTAGTGACAGTGCGGTAATTTATGTGAATGAGCTCTATAGAGATTATTTTGATTGTAATGTGCTCTCAGATAGTGCTCTCCTAAAGTTTGTAAGAGGCTGTTCACAGTGGCACTATGCGGTATTTAGGCTGAATAGCCTGTATGTTGTATAAAGCATGCACCAACGATCCTCTTGTTGAGATCAGCAGCAAATTGTTACGCTTATTTCACTTTTATGTGAATGAGCTCTATAGATATTATTTTGATTGTAATGTGCTCTGAGATAGTGCTCTCCTAAAATTTGTAAGAGGCTGTTCACAGTAGCACTATGCGGTATTTAGGCTGAATAGCCTGTATGTTGTATAAAGCATGCACTATCGATCCTCTTTGTAGAGATCAGCAGCAAATTGTTACGCTTGTTTCACTTTTATTTATGAACTACTTGCTGTCTGTTTTCTATGAAGGCAGCTAACAACTGCAGATTGCAATTATATGCGCTGTCAGGGGTTTACCCTGCAGCGTCTATCAAGATGTTGTATAAAGCATGCACTATCGATCCTCTTTGTAGAGATCAGCAGCAAATTGTTACGCTTGTTTCACTTTTATTTATGAACTACTTGCTGTCTGTTGTCTATGAAGGCAGCGAACAGCTGCAGATTGCAATTTTATGCGCTGTCAGGGGTTTACCCTGCAGCGTCTATCAAGATACACGTCCCACTCTCCTAATGGAAGCAGCGCTTCTTACATGTAAGTCTTTGCAGACTATTAGTTATTGATTATTGGTAATAGCATTAGGATAGGCTAGGACTCTATGCATTGAGTACATTGATATAACTGAACACCCTAGTCCGCTCTGCAAGTCAGCTGGTTTTGTGCGCGCTGTCAGGGGTTTAACCCTGCAGCGTCTATCTGGATATACGTCCCGCTCTCCTTCAGGGAGCAGCGCTTCTACATGTGAGTCTTTGCAGACTATTGATTATGTATTGTTGGTAGTAGCATTAGAATTAGGCTAGGACCTTATACATTGAGTTCATTAATATGACTGGACACCCGACGCGCGTTTCGCCGGCATTCCGGCTTCCTCTTACCCCAAGAGGAAGCCGGAATGCCGGCGAAACGCGCGTCGGGTGTCCAGTCATATTAATGAACTCAATGTATAAGGTCCTAGCCTAATTCTAATGCTACTACCAACAATACATAATCAATAGTCTGCAAAGACTCACATGTAGAAGCGCTGCTCCCTGAAGGAGAGCGGGACGTATATCCAGATAGACGCTGCAGGGTTAAACCCCTGACAGCGCGCACAAAACCAGCTGACTTGCAGAGCGGACTAGGGTGTTCAGTTATATCAATGTACTCAATGCATAGAGTCCTAGCCTATCCTAATGCTATTACCAATAATCAATAACTAATAGTCTGCAAAGACTTACATGTAAGAAGCGCTGCTTCCATTAGGAGAGTGGGACGTGTATCTTGATAGACGCTGCAGGGTAAACCCCTGACAGCGCATAAAATTGCAATCTGCAGCTGTTCGCTGCCTTCATAGACAACAGACCGCAAGTAGTTCATAAATAAAAGTGAAACAAGCGTAACAATTTGCTGCTGATCTCTACAAAGAGGATCGATAGTGCATGCTTTATACAACATCTTGATAGACGCTGCAGGGTAAACCCCTGACAGCGCATATAATTGCAATCTGCAGTTGTTAGCTGCCTTCATAGAAAACAGACAGCAAGTAGTTCATAAATAAAAGTGAAACAAGCGTAACAATTTGCTGCTGATCTCTACAAAGAGGATCGATAGTGCATGCTTTATACAACATACAGGCTATTCAGCCTAAATACCGCATAGTGCTACTGTGAACAGCCTCTTACAAATTTTAGGAGAGCACTATCTCAGAGCACATTACAATCAAAATAATATCTATAGAGCTCATTCACATAAAAGTGAAATAAGCGTAACAATTTGCTGCTGATCTCAACAAGAGGATCGTTGGTGCATGCTTTATACAACATACAGGCTATTCAGCCTAAATACCGCATAGTGCCACTGTGAACAGCCTCTTACAAACTTTAGGAGAGCACTATCTGAGAGCACATTACAATCAAAATAATCTCTATAGAGCTCATTCACATAAATTACCGCACTGTCACTACTTTTGACAGATGCAACCAGCGTGGTGTAACAACACAATATGGACTGCTGTAGGAATTAAAATCGTTAGATAGACATAAAATAACTGACAACTTATATGAAATAGCAGGCTTATAGGTACAAGATCGTTGCAAAGAATCAGATATAGTGTCTGTCAATCAATTGATAAAGTCTCTAGACTAGCAAACTTAAATTAACACACTCAGTGTAAAGCACGAAAGGAACAGATACAGTGTCTAGTTACTAAAGGATAATATCTAATACATTGTAAGCCTTTGGCAATTCACTTAGTGCACAGCACAAGAATTAGATACAATGTCTATTTAATAACAGAAAACATTGCAAATACCAGTACACACAAAACTGATACAATGTTTAGTGATTGACAGCTAATACTGATTCACACAGTGCATATAATATGCCTATGTGAGCAGATTTATACTTACCTCAGCAAGTAATAGTCCAACTTTATTGTTGTATTATATTAGCATACATAAGACAAATTTTGGTCTTGAAGTGCAGGACAAGGGGTCCTCTGCACTGCTAAATAAATTTTGACCTACATTGAGAAATATATAGAATTATTTTAGAATTATTTTAACCCAAATATACTAATAAAATTTAAATATTTTTTTCCATTTCTAATAGGAACTACAACTCTTTTCCTCTTTTCCCTATTCCTAAAATATAATAAATAACATTAATTGGTGGTATACACCGTTGTAGTTCCCCAAAAACTCACTTTGTATATATAAATAAGTGAGGGTATCAGCAAAATCTCTATTTTGCCTATTCAAGAGTAACTGCATTTGAAAAAATTTGGATATATCTTTAGAGACATTAGATGTTTTATCGGTGGGGTCTGGCTGCTGAGACCCCCACGGTCACTGAAACAAAGGCACAGAAGCGTTGTGATCGGTGCTCTTTGTTAGGCTGAAGACTAACTCGCATTGAATGTCTATGAGCCTGTGTTTAGCCTACCAAGGATCGCCGATCACAGCCGAAGATGCAGGGCACTCTGCTTTTGAACACCATTTTAAATATCAAAACTTTTTTTTTTTTTCTTTCTTTTTTGTTACAATAAAAATAATCAAAACCACAACAGGTACTCCAAAAGTGGCTTTGTAATAACATTATAATAAAGGTTAACTGCAGAGTTACTCACTGAGCTGGTCAGACGGATGGGGCTGCAAATCCATCAGGTCAGTGACTAGAGCGGCATACATTCCAACTGCAGGCCATCATTATGATTGCATGAGACCGGATGAAATGGAAGGTCAGCAAGGGGTATTGAACGTCATTTTACATACGGAATTAATTTGCATAAGAATTGGATTAACCTTGCGTTATTTATATTGTACTAATTCTGAGGTACAGCCTGTATTGTAGTCGTCAGAAGCATTCACCAATTTGTTGGCTGACGTCTCCCAGCGTTCCTTATGGTGCAATATCTGCATGTAGCATGCTCTAGTGACTTCTGTTCAGGGAAGTACAGTAATCTGTCCCATTGCGTTATGGGACCAGCTTGCCTTCCATCACATTGGGATTGAGATGACACTGAAAATCTAGATTAAGATCGCAGTAGTATGTTCTGCTGCCGTGTGTATTCCACTCATGGGTAACGGGAAGAGGCTAAATCATTGTGTACTCAACTGTTGCCACTTTTAGCTACAAGGGAGAGAAAGCTGAGAATGTCCATATTGATTTGATGGAACCGGCTTTAGCATCTTCAGTCAATTTGAGGCCTTTACATCTTATGAAGAATAGAACGGTTAATTACTCCTCCATTACTTCCATAGTTTTGTTTGTTTCGTAAATGTGAATTCTGACTAAAATGTATTCCTCTCTTTATTTTAGGTGAAGTGGAGTTAGAAGAATATTATCCTGCATTCTTGGATATGGTGAGGAACCTTCTGGTTGGAAATCTAGACCCTACGCATTATGAGGACACACTACGGGAGATGTTTACTATACACGCTTACATTGGCTTTACCATGGACAAGCTGATCCAGAACATAACACGACAGGTGACTGCGGTGGTTTGTGTTGGATTGTGTGTAGGTGTGTGTGTGTAGGTGTGTAGTATGCGGAAAGTTACCGGTGCCCATAGGTTCTGATATGACCCCTGCATTATTTGGATGATTTTTACATTTAGTTTTGTGATCATTGTAGTGCAGTATTTTAACCTTGTTTTTCTCGCTTAGCTCCATCATCTGGTGAGTGATGAGATCTGCTTAAAAGTTGTGGAGCTCTACCTGAGTGAGAAGAAGAGGGGAGCAGCTGGGGGTAGTCTGGTCACCCAGTGTGTCCGTACGTCCAAGGAGACCAGTTACCAGTGGAAAGCAGAGCACTGTATGACCGATGAGAATTGCTTCAAGGTAAGTGTTTTCTTTGCAGTTAGTGCTTTTTTACAGATAGACTTTATAAAATCATGATGAGACTCCAACACGATCAGTTTTTGGTCAGCTCCAGCGTTCGCATTATCTATATATAAAGTGATAAGTTCTAACAATGTAAGTGAATCTTGTAAATAATGAATAATGCACTTTGTTGACAAAGGCTATCCTGAGTTCTCACTCTTTCTTATCAGATGATGTTCCTTCAGAGACAGGGCCAGGTAGTCCTGACCATTGAGCTGCTTGACACAGAAGATGCGCAGACTGAAGACCCCACAGAAATACAGGTGAGAACAATAGTCCAGATCATGGCGCTGGCTTACTATATATATATACTGGGAGTGGAACAATATTACATGAGCTGTGAGATGGGCCTCACAATGAGAGTGTGCAGCTTTCAGAAGAGCTAGTGTGGGTACTACTCTGATGTACATTATTGAGTTCACGTCAAAGGGGTGGACCACTATGGACAATAGAATATTGTTTGAAAGTCGCCCCCCACCCCTTAACAGTAACCAAATACAAGGGTATCCTTGTAGCTGGTGTCTTGCTACAAGTATTCAATCATTTTTCTGTGATGTGATGGGTTATCCTTACAAATCTGTTGGCAACACTGAAAACTGCACCTTCTAAAATGTAAGTCAATTCATTTACTCACTACTGAGAATGCTGGACATGCTGGTCCCACCATCCTTTGCACACCTATGGAAATCTTGCAGGATTTTGTTTCAGTAGTCCTGAACATGTGCATTTTATTAGCAACTGCTGCTAGCAATAATTCCCACAGTGCAAATGAAGAGTATCCATATTACTGTAATTGTCTTCATAGCATTTACAAACCTATCACTAGTGTGGAGTATTTGGCCTTGTTCAGACAGTGCAGATTTTGCATGTATTTCTGAAGGCAAAACCAGGAACGGAACCTAAACATGAGAGATAATTGAAGGCCTTAAAGTTTCTCCTCTCATGGACCCATTTCTGGTCTTGGCTTAAAAAAATTCATGCATAATATGCATCAAATCTGTACTGTGTGAACAAGGCCTAAAAGGGCTGGGCGATTTTGGCAAAAAATAAAATCTATAATTTTTGTTTCATTTTTTTTTTTCATACCTATGGGTGATTTCCGATTTTGAATCTCAATTTTCTTATTACTGTTAAATAAACTGAAAAAAATACTAAGATTTTTTAATATATTTATTTTCTTTATATAAATAACTTTTTAACATATATTACTATAATAATTGCGCGTAGCTTCACAACTTTCAACCTCTCCAAATATTTTTTTTATCAGAAATGTTTATCTAATTGATTACAACTTCTGTCAACCTGTTCCTTGGCAGGGAACAGGTTAACAGAATCCATAATCCGTTAAACACGGCATGCACTAACATCCCTCTCTGGCAGTTACCACCTCAGCCGCTCTCCGACATTGCAGGCGAGAGCAGGAGCAGAGAGCGCTGAGCGGGCACTTTAGGGAGAGATTATAGTGTCTGAAGACTGAGCAGGACCCTCTGCGTTACCGGCCCCACGATGGGGTGTTAAATAAATGACATTAAAGGGAATGTGTTGCCAGAAAAACATGTTTTTTTTTTTTTTCATTAAACATTTAGTGTGTAGGTGATTAAACATTGTTCAAATTTTTTTTATTTTTTTCACGAGTCAGGAAATATTATAAATTAGATTCTAATTTATAATATTTCCCATTGCTGGTCACTAGATGGAGCTATTCCCAAAATTGCAGCATTGCAAAATTGGGTAAAAAGCCCTCGCTCTAGTGAGCTCTCAGCATCCCCCCCTCCTTTATCCTGGCTAGTGCCGGGATAAACGAGGGGTTTGAACGGTCTAACCTCCTACACTGTGTGTCGCCATTTTTTGAGCTAACACACAGTGTAGAAGGTTAACATACAATAGTAAACGTACACAAACACGAACATACATTGAAATCTCTTACCTGCTCCTGCCGCCGCGGCTCCCTCCGGCCCGTCCGCTCCGTCTGCTGCCGCTGGTCCAAGTGCACAAGTCCGGAAGCCGCGACCGGAAGTAGTAATCTTACTGTCCGGCTGCGACTTCCGGTCCACAGGAAAATGGCGCCGGACGGCGCCAATTTCAAATTGGACTGTGTGGGAGCGGCGCATGCGCAGTTCCCACACAGACGGCGTACACAGAAGTGGATGGGACGGGAGCCGTTCGCAGTCCCTATGGGACTGTGGCTGCCGTATTCCATGTCTGTATGTGTCGTTAATCGACACATACAGAAATGGAACAAAAAATGGCAGCCCCCATAGGGAAGAAAAAGTGTAAAAATAAGAAAAAGTAAAACACAAACACACAAATAAATATAAACGTTTTTAATAAAGCACTAACATCTTTAACATATGAAAAATAAATTTGTGATGACACTGTTCCTTTAAGGCCGGATTCAAACGACCGTGATAAACGGTCCGTGTGTCAGACCTATTTCCCTGCCCGACCATGGTACATGTGAACTGGACTCCTCGCATCATTTAGACTACACTACAGTGAAAATGGCCATTAAATACTAATCAACTGTCAGTTGTTCATGGCCGTTTTGCATCAGTGTGTCTCCAAATTTGCATCCATTTCAAGTCCATCTGTCTATTTTTAATGGCTGTTGGATGGATTTTATTTGTCAGGTTTTCTTTTGTCCCAGTCCTCTGAAAACACCACGATGGCCCCTGTACATAATGCCACAGTGCTCACTGTGTACTACCTCTTGTAGCAGAACCCCCAGTCTACGCTCTGGCCAGGAATTCCGCTCCTAGAGGTAATCCCTGACGTCTCTGTCCATATGTGGACCGTGACGTCAAGGACTAACTCTAAGAGCGGAATACCCTGCAAAAGCAAAGCATCGGCAACGCTCTGGCCAGGGGTTCCACTCCATGAGTAGCCCCTGACGTCACTGTCCATATATGCACAGTGACGTCAAGGGCTTTCCCAAAACAGGAGTCCTCGGCCAGAGATCTTGCGATGCTCTGGCCGGGGACTCCGCTTCTAGAGAGAGCCCCTGAAGTCACTGTCCATTAATTTACAGGGGCTCCTCCTGGAGTGGAATCCCTGGCCAAAGGTTGCCTACGCTCTGGTCGGGGATTCTGCTCTTAGAGGGAGCCCCTGACGTCACTGTCCATATATGGACAGAGACGTCAGGGACTCCCTCTAGAAGCGGAATCCCCAGCCAGTGCATCTGCAATGTTTTGGCCTGGGATTCCGCCCCTAGAGGAAGTTACAGTGGCGCTATCTACAGGGCAGTGTGGCACTATACTAGGAGTCCCTGCTTCCTCACGGAACTGCTTTTCCGTACAGTATCATTTTGTTCAGTACCGAACCGCAGTTCCGTGAGGAAGCAGGGACAAATCGGGGAGCGGATGGGGAGAACGGGGCCCTGCTTCTCAGATGGGGCAGACCAGCCAGGTGGCAAGACGGAGCTTCCTCCTGCAGCACAGAGCGACGGCGCCACTAGAGCATCGATTCAACAATTCTGTTAAAGGAATCCTCAGAGGCCTTGAGGCCGAATTAATCAGATTAATTGCCCAGCCCTAACCCCAATATATAGCTATTACCTAAATCTCTCTCTTTACAATTCATGTAATAGAGGCAAATAGCCAGGGAGAAATGTAAAATCCCTCAATGGAGAGAGCAGAAAGGCTGTTGATGGCTGTGCGCTCATCATAACCCTTCACTCTCCATTTTTGGAATGCAGATACCATTAGCAGAATTTTATTTCCCCGCTCCTGTTAAATGTATATATGGAGTTGGTCTATACAGGTGATCCTTTGCCTCAATGCTGATCACTTTTTTTAGAATTCCTGCTCCTTATTTGTGTGTTTTTTGTTTTGTCATACTCTCTTCTTTGTATCCTTCTCAGCACTTGTCCAGTTACGTTGAACAATTCATCAATGTAGGTGAACAAAACAGCCAGAGTGAAGGATTTTTGCTGAAGCCAGTGCTTTTAACACGGTAAGCTATGTCTGACTGCTACATGTGTTTATTGGACAAATGACTGTAAGAGAAGAACTGTTTGCCTCTCCATGGCACTGGGGGAGGGGAGTGACTGGGGTTGTTTTACTACATAGAGTAAGCATTGTCATTATTGAATTGTCCTGCTCCACAGAAATATCAGACATTTCCAAAGATGGCAATGCAGGACAATGCGAATGATGAAGGATGAGGTGAAAAGCTCATGGAAAAGACTAATGGGAGTGGAAAGTGCCAGCAATATGGATTGCCGCTTTAGACTCAATAATCACAAGATGATGTTTATAGTTAACTCTGAAGATTATATGTATCGCTGGGGAACACTGACTAGAGCCAAAGAGGTAAGCAAACTGGGAAAACCCACAATTCTATTTTTGTTGTCTAAAGGGCACAAGGACAGTAAAGTGTTTATTAACGGGATTTTCCAGGACTAAAGTTCCTATTAGACATGCCGATATTCTTTCATGATTGAGTGATGATTTAGCGAGTCATTTGCGTTCAAGAGACGGTCTATTACACGTAGTTGCTAAAGATTTTCGCTGTTCAGTCGTTACTGCGATCGTTGCACGTTTGCCCACACCTATGAGGTGAACTGCGAACGACTTGAAGATTTCTGATTCAGACGAGGGGGTGTGGCTGTTCCGGGGGAACCCATGGCGATTATCTCTTCCATACGAACGATTATACTAAACTCCATACAATAATCGCTCCGTCTAATAGAGCCTTTAGACAGTCTATCAATGTTTCATTGGTGGGGGTCCTATCACCGGCACCCCTGACAATCGGTTGAATGACATCCACATCCCCTTCATTGTTTGCACAGACACGGTCCCATACATGCGGCTGTGGCTGTGCCTGGTACTGCAACTCTGTCTCACTCGCTTGAACTAAACCGTTCTAGGCACAAACGCTCATACAGAGTTTAACACCTTCAGGACGGACCGCAGGATTTTGTTTTATTTTTTTTACATTTTATCATATTCCGAGAACCAAACATTTATTTTATTTATTATTTTTCCATCAAAGTATCGTGGCATTTTTTGCCTGCAGCCATTGAGTGTCGCAGGCAAGAAACGCTGCGAAAAACACTTTCTCTGCCTCACATTGATTTTATTGGCAGGTCAGATGCATAACCGCTGCAAGAAAGAGCATGCCGCTTTTTTTTACAGCGAGTGGTTAAAAGCCACTGCGGAAAAAGTCTAACCCCCAATCGTTTCGGCTGTTTTTTGGCGTGGATTGCAACGAGGTTTCCGCATCAAAATCTGCATAAATAAGAGGGCCTTATAGGGGGTAAAATACCATGGTAAAATAACTGTATACTATGCTTCCAAGTGATTGGTACAGTTGGAGCTTCTGTTTTTTTTTTTTATACCTTTTAGAAGGCCGTGAGCCATTCCTCTTTTGTTTTATTAACCCCTTAATGACCCGCCTATTTTAGACCTTAATGACCAAGCTATTTTTTACGTTTTTCCATCGTCGCATTCCAAGAGCTATAACCTTTTTATTTTTGCGTCAACATAGCTGTATGTGTTTTTTAATAGCACCGTTTTGAGGTACATATTATTTATTGATTAACTTTTTTTGGGGGGGGAATAGAAAAAAATCGGTATTTTCGCCACTTTTTTGCGTCCTAAATCTACGCCGTATACCGTGTGGTATAAATAACACAATAACTTTATTCAGCGGGTTGTTACGATTTCAACGATACCAAATTTGTATAGAGTTTGTATGTTTTACTACTTACACAGTAAAAACGTTTTTTTTTTCAAAATTATTTGTTTTTATGTCTCCATATTTGAAGAGCCGTAACGTTTTTATTTTTTCGCCGATGCGGTTGTATAAGGGCTTTTTTTTTGCGGGAAGACTTGTAGTTTTCATTGGGACCATTTTGGAGTAGATGTGACTTTTTGATCACTTTTTAATCACATTTGAATCACATTTTTTTTAAAGTCAGGATTCACAGAAAACCGCAATTTTTTCGTTGTTTTTTATTAAAAAAATTTACGGCATTCACCCTGCGTGTTAAGTAATGTAATAGCTTTATAGTCGGGGTCGTTACGGACGCAGCGATACCAAATATGTGTACTTTTTTTACTTTATTTTGTTTTTTTAATACTAAAGTATTTTGTAAGGGGAAAAAGTGGGTTTTTCATTTTTGTTTCACTTTTTTTTTTAAATTAACTTTATTAAACTTTTTACTAATCCCACTATCTCCGATCGCTATTATAATACACTGCAATTCTTCTGTATTGCAGTATATTACTGCCTGTCCGTTTAACATGCCTGCGGCATGATCTAGCAGGCATTCGCTACAGGCAGACCTGGGGGCCTTTATTAGGCCCCCGGCTGGCATTGGAGACACAGACACTCGGCTATCTTATCGCCGGGTGTCAGTGGGATGAGAGGGAGCTCCCTCTCTCCAAAAACCACTGAGATGCGTTGCGTCCGGTCGAGCAGGGACGCTGGCAGCTGAGAGTAGGGAGATTTGACAGCTCCCTGCTCTGTTTACTTTATTCTGATGCAGCGCCGTAAAAAGGCTTATGCATCAGAATAAAGCCTGTTAAGTGGCCGCCGTTAAAAGGCGTATTGGCGGTCACTAACGGGTTAAAGGTCCTCTCCTGGTTTTTTTAAATTATTTTTTCATGTGGGATTGGGAGAATAGATCGGTGGTATTGTTCAAGTATGCACCCAAATACCAGCAGGCACAGTAGAGCAAAGCCTTTGCCCTATGATGCAATAGAGCAGAATGTAACCAAAAACAGGGCAAAAACTGGAGGCATGCACATCCAGCTATAGGAAAGTTTGATGGACCCCTGAGGAAGTAGATCTCTTTGCTAGTGATGCGCCTGGGGCAGGGTATGATGTCAGCCCGTCTGCTGAACGTTCATGCTGTATTTTGAATTTTTGTTTTTTTTGTACACCTTAAATGTTATCTTATCGTGGATTGCTATTTTGTTGTGTGTTTTTAATCATTGTTCTACTAAAATGTGATTTACTTTTCTATAGCTGGATGTGAATACCACTTGGTTTTGGTTACTTTCTCCTGTATTATTAAAGCAGTCGTAGAATGTTCACCAGTTCCCTTTAGAAACACCTCTGGGATCAACCCACGTCTACCTATGAGGAGGATTCATCTGCCCAAATCCATAAATGATACTGAATATTTTCCCACAACACTATAACATCAATCTGCTCATCTTCTGCTCTATAACATGCTGCCCGTATGTAGGACAGTATTTTCTTTTTATGAGATGAATAAATAATCTACTTCTCTCTATTCCCTGTCATAACTGGTTTGCCGCTATCCAAACACTGTGTCTGGTGTAAAATTTGACTGCCTTGTCATGTACTAGTCTTACACAGTGTTGTCTCTGGTTTAGCACATCTTCCCTGTGTGTTCATTTTTAAAGAAAAGGCTCTGAAAGTTTCACAATCATGTAATTTCCGTCCGTACAGATTTGCAACTATTGTGTTTCATTAGAACTGCACTGGAATGACAAAGGTTTTCATATCGTTGGAGACTGGGATGTCATCTTATTGGTGCTAGGACATTGTAGAAAACAACTAGTATCTATTGCAACCAGCACATATATACTGCAGGATTGCAGAGCTGAAGTGTGGCTGGCTCTTGTCTTTTATCTGATTTACACAGATGCACTTCACAAACATCAGAGAGAACTCAAGAGCCAGCAGTAAATTACTCTCTGATGCTACCTGCATCTGCCTGCCTGCCTTTGTAGAAAAAAAAAAAGTTTGTGGCGAAACGCGTCAAAATTACATATTCCCTTTTATTCCTGGTACTACAAGTTACTAACTGAAAATGTTTGTTCCTTCCTGTGTAGTTCCAACCGATGGTATTCCAGAAGCATCATGAGAAGTTTGCAGCTTGGCATAACAGTTGGCTACAAGAGAACGTCAGTCCCAGAGCAGCTGAACTGGTGCAGGACTGGTTGACTGGAGAAGAAGATGAGGAGATGGTTCCTTGCAAGACTGTCTGTGAAGTCTCTGAGGTTCATGGCATGACTGTCACCAGATACAGAGTGCAGTACACACGCAGACCGTCCTCTCCCTGACATAGGTACACATATCCCCTGTCTGCATTTGCTGCTGAGAAACTTTTTTACAGGGCTTGTTTTTTGCTGTTCTTAAAGGGGTGTTTGACACTAAAAGACATTTAAAACCAGTGCCATTATTTTTCAGTTTGTGCTTTGGACACTTTAAATGACCTTCACACGCTGCCCCATTATTACCAAATATGGGGTGAAGAGGACCACCAAACCCGTAACTTTACTGTTAGGACAATTACATTTGGCTTTTCTACAGTTATTGATCAATTTATGAGCCATTGATGGCAAGAAGTTCTGGGACTGGCCATTCCTATTGCAATCCAAAGTGTTGCTTGGAGACCAGTGAAATTTTTGTTGAAATGACCGAAATTAAATTGGATTGGTGTTTGGTACGGTAATTTTCTAAATTGGTTCCATACGTTAGATTTCAATTTCATATGGTGGTACCACCTAAAGCATTTTAATACTGCCTCTTGTGTTTCTTCATTTTATTTAATAACGAAGCTAAAGAAAACTGGGGATCCCTTACTAAAAAGCGCAAGAAATCAACAAAATGAAAACATTTACTGTGCTACATGAAGATTAAGCACTTGGAATGATCTAGAATATGAACTTGTATTACCCTGTTACCCATAAACCTTTTGCCTTTATCTGGCACTACCTAAACACAGTATTTCGGTCTCTGTAATTCTGAAAATGAGGGTTTGTGAAAGGGTTTGATTATAAAAGTATTCAATAAAACCGTAAATATTATTATTATTATTATTTTTGTCTATACTGACCCTATATAATGTTTAAAATAATTAAAGTGCTGTAAAATTAACATTGAACATGTGTGGTTAATACATTGTATACTTGTATTAACCCGTTAGTGACCGGCCCATAGTCTTTTTACGTCGGTCACTAACGGGCCTTATTCCGATGACATAGACTTTTTACGTCGCGGCATCGGAATAAGTAAACAGAGCAGGGAGCTGTCAAATCTCCCTGCTCTCAGCTGCCAGAGGCGCGTCCCTGCTCTGCCGGGTGAGATCGATATTAGTATCGATCTCACCCGTTTAACCCCTCTGAGTGGTTTTGGAGAGAGGGAGCTCCCTCTCATCCCACCGACACCCGGCGATACGATCGCCGAGTGTCTGTGTCTCCAATGGCAGCCAGGGGCCTAATAAAGGCCCCCAGGTCTGCCTGGAGTGAATGCCTGCTAGATCATGCCGCAGGCATGACCTAGCAGATGCCTGTCCGTTTTAAACGGACAGGCAGTAATACACTGCAATACAAAAGTATTGCAGTGTATTATAATAGCGATCGCAGAATCGCATATTATAGTCCCCTAGTGGGACTAGTAAAAAAAAAGTTTAATAAAGTTAATTTTAAAAAAAATGTGGAAAAAAATGAAAAACCCAGCTTTTCCCCTTACAAAATGCTTTACTATTAAAAAAACAAAATAAAGTTAAAAAGTTACACATATTTGGTATCGCCGCGTCCGTAACGACCCCGACTATAAAGCTATTACATTATTTAACCCGCACGGTGAACGCCGTAAAAAATTTAATAAAAAAACTATGGAAAAATTGCTGTTTTCTGTGAATCCTGACTTTAAAAAAATTTGATAAAAAGTGATCAAAAAGTCGCATCTACTCCAAAAATGGTACCAATAAAAACTACAAGTCTTCCCGCAAAAAAAAGCCCTTATACAACCGCATCGGCGAAAAAATAAAAACGTTACGGCTCTTCAAATATGGAGACACAAAAACAAACAAATTTTGAAAAAAAAAGCGTTTTTACTGTGTAGAAGTAGTAAAATATACAAAAACTATACAAATTTGGTATCGTTGCAATCGTAACAACCCGCTGAATAAAGTTATTGTGTTATTTATACCACACGGTAAACGGCGTCGTTTTAAGATGCGAAAAAGGGTGGCGAAATTTCAGGTTTTTTTCTATTTCCCCCCCAAATAAAAGTTAATAAGTTAATCAATAAATAATGTCCCAAAAAATGGTGCTATTAAAAAATACAACTTGTCCCGCAAAAAAACAAGACCTTATACAGCTATGTCGACGCAAAAATAAAAAGGTTATAGCTCTTGGAATGCGACGATTGAAAAACGTAAAAAATAGCTTGGTCATTAAGGTTTAAAATAGGCTGGTCATTAAGGGGTTAAAGGAAAACTTCAGTCAAAAATGTAAAATCACTGCAACATTGTATTATGTAACTTGAATTGTAGACATTTGTGCCCCTTGTGGTTTAAACATTGTATCCACTCTAGCACACAGCAGTGAGTTTCAGCCTCATTGATTGCTGGCTCCCTGCATGTGGCAATAGTGAAACAAGTTATAGGCTTGTTTTTGTGACTGACTGCAAGGATGAGTTTGTTTAACCCCTAAACAACAAGCGACTGATATATCCGTCACAAGCGGGTGCTAGTTCCCACATCAAGATGGATATAGCCGTCACTCGTATCTCGTGGGTACTGGCACTGTACCCACGAGATCAGCGACAGGAGCACGGCTTTTATACACAGCCTGGCTCACGCCGCAACTGCCGGAATCAAAGGGCACTCCGATTCCGGAAGTTTAACCCCCTTCGATTCTGTGATCAATTGCGACCATGGCATCTAAGGGGTTTGAAACAGGGAGCTCCCTCTGTCACCACATTGGCACACCCGCGACCCGATCGTGGGGTGCCGATGGTTTACCATGGCATCCGGGATCCTAATAAAGGCCCCCAGGTCTTGGCATCAGTAATTGCCTATTAGGCCATGCTTGAGGCATGGCCAAATAGATTGCCTGTCAGTTTTACACGGACAGGCAATAATTGTTTGGTATACCAAAAGTAGTGTGTTTCATAGATATAAAAAATACTTTATTATTAAATTGTTATTAAAAACAATGTTTGGATGTAATTTACGTTGCGCCAAAGTCCCCTAGATTGGCACAATATGACAATTTATGTCTAAATTAAATTGCTCCAATTCTGTAGTAGTATATTGATTTATATAGACGACTGACCTCTCAGTGTTGGTGAGAAAACAGTCAATTGCAAGCAAAAAATTATTATTAAGGTTCCCCCAACGGGCTGTAGATAAAGCCCAGCGATGGGGAAACCCCTACATCAATCTTGCTGCAATGGGTTCCATGTACATGCATATAACTGCATAGATTGCATGCACAAATATCCTGTGTGAGCAGACACGACACAGCAGAGTCGAAACTGCTGCGTGCCAGCAACTACACAGGAGTAGGAAAGGAACAAGCCACAACAAGTGACAGCACTGTTGAATTGCCTAGATAGTGACCTGTGAATGATGTATCAGCAAATACTCTGCCCTGTCAGGAAGTCAATGACTTGCGAATCACAGCTTGTGTGTTATCATGTATGTGTATCTCGGCATAGCAGAGTTGAAACTGCTATGCTGTGACAGCTCTGCAAGGGGGAGTAACAGATCGGCCTCTGGGTCAGATACAGAAATCAGAAATTTTGACCAGGACAAAGGTCAGGCAAATTCCCCGAGGAGACACTCAGCCTCAAGGACTGATTACAATACCGTCCCGGAAGTCCCTTTTTTACGGGACAGAGGGAGATGGGGCTTCAGAGGGTCCCAGAGAGGGAAAGGGAAGAGAAAAGATCAACAGAGAAGATGACCTCACAAATGACCAATTCTCTGGGAGATTCCATGAGAGTGATCAACTTATCGCAACATTCCCTTACTGACACACAAACACAAGTCCTGCAGAAGGGTCTTAATTTTTGTCTCACGACGCGTCTTAATAAATTTACAGTGATCAAAGACTTGCACCTTTTTGGTAGGAAATTGATATATAAAAAGATATTTTCAGCAAGAGATACTTACCCCAGTAACCCTGCAGAAGAACTGACACCATATTTTCCAGATTCACTGGACTTTACAGGACAGGAGGCAGCAACCTTGAGAGATCTTGAAGCACTGTTATCGGACAATATGACCGATGGAGATGTACACATGTCAGAACCTCAGAGCAGAAAACATCTTAAAGCAAAATCAATCACTATGCCTCCTATGGACACTTGTCCAGCGGTGAAAGTTTTTCTAGACTTGGTGAGTCAAGACATATTGTCACTCCCATATCATAGAATAGAGAATAACATCACTGAAGAGGAACGTCATGCATTACAGCAACTCCGATTGTGGCATGACGTTGTCCTTAAACAATCGGACAAGGGGGGTAATATTGTTATCTGGCCTAAGGATCAATATATACGTGAAGCAAAGAGGCAGTTACTTGACAAACAGTGCTACAAACCATTATGGGGGGATCCGACAGCTCAATTCTTGAGTGAATATAATTTAATGATTTCAGAAGCTCTCACAGTGGGAGCGATCACTCCCAATGAAAAAAGCTTTCTCTCCATCAAGGATCCTAGGGTTTCCACCTTCTATATGCTCCCCAAGGTTCACAAAAATCTTGTGAACCCTCCAGGTAGGCCTATTGTCTCTGGTGTGGGAAATCTCACGGAAAAGTGCAACAAGTGGCTTGATAATGAACTCCGTGATATTGTGTCCAACTTACCTTCCCACACCAGAGACACTATGCAAATACTTAAAGAATTGGATGGAATCAGTCTCAACCAAGATGAAATTTTAGTAACCTGTGACGTGGAAAGCCTTTATACCAGCATTAATCACTCTAGAGGTTGTTTAGTGGTAGACTACTATCTATCTAGAGACTTGAGTCTGAACCCTGTGAGGAAGGACTTTATTCTTCAAGCATTGAGATTTATCCTCACACGGAACTATTTTATATTTGATGGGCGGTTTTACCTGCAGATTAGGGGCACGGCGATGGGAGCAGCTGTGGCCCCTACATTCGCTAACATCTATCTTGGTTGGTGGGAAGAGGCAATTGTTTTTTGTGATGAGCTAAAAATCCTGACGGATAGTGTCTGTCTTTGGAGGCGTTTCATTGACGACATATTCGTCATATGGGGGGGTTCCGTTCTGGATTTGGAAAATTTCATTGATAAATTGAATGACAATGAATTTAATCTGAAGTTGACCCTTGACTATAATCAGCAGTTGATTCCGTTTTTGGATGTCCTCATTTACACAGATTCAGAGAGGAATCTACATACGGATCTTCACAGAAAGGTGACTGCCACCAACAGCCTATTAGCTGCTGAAAGTGCACACTCAAAAAAACACAATCAGGGCAATACCAAAGGGGGAATTTTTGAGATTGAGACGCAATTGCTCAACCTTTATCAACTTCAAAAAACGAGCAGTTGAATTGAAGCCTAGGCTGCAGGCGAGACACTATTCTAATCGTAACATCAAGGAGGCCTATAACATAGCATTAAGAACTAACCGTGAAGAATTGCTCACTTCTAAAAAGACACAATCTGTGAAAGCTGTCACAACTTGTGAATTTCAAACACAGCCTAGATTCATCACAGACTACCATGCAGACTGGGACAGTATGATGCAGATCATAAACAAACATTGGCATGTACTTAAATCTGACCCTAATCTTAACACAATTTTGGGAGAGAGGGCCCTTTCAGGGTATCGCAAAGGAACCAGTATTTCGAATCTTCTGGTTGCAAGCCATTTCACGCGGGGTGAAGGTAACAGGAGGGTCCAAAATGCAGGGTTTTTCCCTTGCAAGCTATGCAAGGCGTGTAGAATTTTGACCACAACCAAGCAGTTCACTGATGGTTTTGGAGTACTGTATAAGATCAAAGAACATATGAATTGTGGCTCTGAAGGAGTCGTGTATTGTTTGGAGTGCCCCTGCGGCTTGAGGTATGTGGGTAAAACGATCAGAGCACTCAAAATACGTATGGGAGAACATATCAGGACAATCGTAAATTATGACAAAACTGAGAGAGAATGCAAATTCCAAAATAAAATATTCACACCCACTCCAATTGCCAAACATTTTAAAAAGAGACACAATCTGGAATGGCAGACCTTGAAAGGTTGGGCCATTTGCAAACTCAATATGGGTATTAGAGGGGGCAACCTCGATGAGGTCCTATTGAAGAGAGAAAGCGAGTGGATATTCCGTATGAATTCCGTTAAACCATTTGGTTTAAACGAAAATTTCAACTTTGGTTGCTTCCTTTGAATCCGGAACTATCTAGGATCTCTGATAAGGAAGATCTTTAATTATTTAATTATGAACCTACTGAGCTTTATACCCATAATTTGTACCTTGGGATACATACCGAATTATTAACATAGTTCAGTACTATGGATCTATGAGTTTATCCTTACCCGATATGGTTATACCCATTGACAGTAGTCTCTTTTTGAAACTCATTGATTTTCTCGTCTCACCCATGGTTATGAGTGATTGAGATTGATCTTTTTAGTACTGTTTTTGTCATCAATAAAATGACTAATGGACTATATTTATACAATATGTTCTGGCATTATCCAGGGATGGCTTATGGTGATGATTTTTGTCATGCATTTCCCTTTCCCCTTTTCTCCCTTCCACCTTTTCTGTCACATCGTTATTATATTCACATTCAAACTATCGATCCTGCAGTATAACACTGTGTGTACTCTAATTATATATTATAGTGTCTGGATCTAACTTCTAACTTAGCTTCTTGTTACAACTAGATAGGTTTGAGCTTGGGCAATGTTATTCTAACATGGATACAATCCTGGAACTAAACGGAAGTATCATGTTGCACTGTTACTTTGTCTCCACTCCTAAACTGTTTGGATTGGTCACCATTCCTGTCAATCAGGAATTTTTTTTGCATATCTGGCCTCTGATTCCGGCGGTCACCACCCCTGGAAGAAGCCGGAAGTACCGGCGAAACGCGCGTCAACAAAAGCCGGGAGCACGGCCGATCTGTTACTCCCCCTTGCAGAGCTGTCACAGCATAGCAGTTTCAACTCTGCTATGCCGAGATACACATACATGATAACACACAAGCTGTGATTCGCAAGTCATTGACTGCCTGACAGGGCAGAGTATTTGCTGATACATCATTCACAGGTCACTATCTAGGCAATTCAACAGTGCTGACACTTGTTGTGGCTTGTTCCTTTCCTACTCCTGTGTAGTTGCTGGCACGCAGCAGTTTCGACTCTGCTGTGTCGTGTCTGCTCACACAGGATATTTGTGCATGCAATCTATGCAGTTATATGCATGTACATGGAACCCATTGCAGCAAGATTGATGTAGGGGTTTCCCCATCGCTGGGCTTTATCTACAGCCCGTTGGAGGAACCTTAATAATAATTTTTTGCTTGCAATTGACTGTTTTCTCACCAACACTGAGAGGTCAGTCGTCTATATAAATCAATATACTACTACAGAATTGGAGCAATTTAATTTAGACATAATTTGTCATATTGTGCCAATCTAGGGGACTTTGGCGCAACGTAAATTACATCCAACATTGTTTTTAATAACAATTTAATAATAAAGTATTTTTTATTTTTTATATCTATGAAACACACTACTTTTCCCACTCCCCCTGTTCCTTCAATCATACATTGACAATCGGTGGTGTACACCTAGTGTGAGTTACTCCGACATATATTATATATAAATTGTACGGGGGTAATACCCATCCAAATATATTTGGTATATCAAATCATTTATATCTTCTATCAGAAAATCGCTTTGTGAAGTCCCCTAGTAGGACTAAAAAAAAGATTAAATAAAGTTTATGAAGAAAAAAAATAGTATCAGTAAAAATAAAATAACCACTTTTTTCCCATTTAACCCTTTCCAGCATTTTCACGTACATGCACGTCAGGGAATGCAGCCTGTTCGCACATTCTCACATGATAGAGATCGTGTGGGCTCAGAAGCAGTGCCCGCACGATCGCCGCAGGAGCCCGGCTATAACTTCAATCTCAGCCGTTTAACCCATTAAATGCTGCAGTCAATAGCGACCGCAGCATTTAAATCTATTGACAGAGGAAGGGAGCTCCCTCTGTCACCCATCGGCGATTGCGATGTCAGGCCGCCAACGGGTTGCCATGGCAGCCGGGTGTCTAACAAAGACCCCCAGGCCTGTCCTGGCTGTATGCCTATTATGCCGTGCCAGAAGCATGGCCTAATAGATTGCCTGTCAGTTTTACACTGACAGGCAATAATGCTTTGGTGTACTAAGTATACATAAGCATTATATCTGCGATCAGAAGATCACATGGTGATGTCCACTAGTGGGACTTAAATAAATTAAAAACAGTCCGTTTTTGAAAATATATTTAAAAAAACGTAATCAGTAAAAATAAAACCATTATTTTTCAATAAAAAGTGGTTTTATTTAACCCCTTCCCGACATTTGACGTAAATGTACGTCATGGAAAGCATTGACTTCCCGCAAAATGCCGTACATTTACGTCAAATGTTTGGCACCGGCTCAGAAGCTGACTCGGTGCCATCATCGTCGGATCTCAGCTGTATCTTACAGCTGACATCCGACTGTAACGGCGGGGACCGAAATTAGCTTCGATTCCCGCCATTAACCCCTTAAGTGCAGCGCTCAAACGCGATCGCTGCATTTAAGGTGTTTGCAGCTCATCGGAGCCCCAGCAATGAAATTGCCGGGGTTCCGGTGGATGCAATGGCAACCGGAGGCCTAATACTGGCCTCCCGGTCTGCCTAGCACCGAAGCCGGTCAAGATCCGCCCGGAGGCGGAGCCTGATCGGCTTCCGTAGCTGCCGGCAAGATGGCGCCGGGTCAGGAGCTAATCCGGCGTCATCAGCGGTGGAAGTCAGCTGTACTGTACAGCTGACATCCACCTGTAACGGCAGGAACCGGACCTAGCTCCGATCCCTGCCATTAACCCCTTCGATGCAGCAATCGAAAGCGATTGCTGCATCGTAGCGGTTACTAGCAGATCGCCAGCCCTGAGAGGCAATCGGGACTGGCGACTGCTGTTATGGCAACAGGAGACACAATGGTCTCCTGCTCTGCCATTACCGAAGCCGATTTAGGCCCCGCCGGGAGGCGAAGCCTAATCGGCTTGCTGTCAGTGAATGACTGACAGATCTAATACATTGCACTACATAGGTAGTGCAATGTATTAGAATAAAAAAAATCTGACCATTGGAGCTTCAAGTCCCCTAGTGGGACTTGAAGAAAAGTGTAAAAAAAGTGCAAAAAATAAAAGTTTGAAAACAATAAAAGTTTCAAGTAATCAAATAAAACACAATCCCCCTTTTACTCTTATCAAGTCCTTTATTATTGAAAAATAATAATAAACCATATGTATTTGGTATCGTAACGACCTGAGGTATCAAAATATTATATTATATTTATTGCACGCGGTGAACAGCGTAAAAAAAAAACGTAAAAAACGTTACCAGAGTTTCTGTTTTTTGGTCACTTTGCCCTACAAATATTAGAATAAAAAGTGATCAAAAAGTCGTATCCAAAAATGGTACCTATAAAAACTATAGCTCGTCCCGCAAAAAACAAGCCCTCATACACCTCCGTCGACAAAAAAATTAAAAAGTTATGGTTCTCACAACTTGGCGACAGAAAAAATACATTCTGTTTACAAAAGTAATTTTATTGTGCAAAAAGTTGTAAAACATAAAAAAGTGCTATAAATTAGGTATCGCCGGAATCGTACTGACCCACAGAATAAAGTTAACATGTAATTTATAACGAATGGTGAACGCTGTATAAAAAAAACGAAAAAAGCTGTGCCAGAATTGCGGTTTTTTGTTTACCTGGCATCCCAAAAAATAGGATAAAAGGTGATCAAAAAGTCACATGTACCAATAATAACTACAGCTCGTCCCGCAACAAACCAGCCCTCATACCGCTACGTCTATGAAAAATAAAATTAGTTATGGCTCCAATAGGTCAGGAAATAAAAAAATATGCAGTTGTGCCGGCCCGAGGGGAACATTTCTTCTGTTTCAAGAGGCGATTTATCAAGGACCTAAAATTAGGGAACCAGGAAGGGGAGAGCCCAAACATATCCGCTGGAAGCGACGGTGCCTGTATTATACCGGGACAACACTTTCCCAGCAAAATTCCCCAAACTACAAAAGGTGCGGAGTGTGGACCAAAAGGGGGATAAGAAATGACACCATTTATCAGTGCGACACTGGCCTGTGCGGAAAGGATTGCTTCACAGCGTAACACACATCTATGGATTATTATTATTTTTTTTTTATACCACCTGACTATGCCCATTATATACTCCGCCCAGCTTACATGGACCCCCACATTATAAAACAACAGCAATACTCAAACAAATATAGTACCAAGCAAAATCCGCTCTCCAAAAGCCAAATGGTGCTCCCTCGGCTCTGAACCCTACAGCGTCCCCAAACAGCAGTTTCCTTCAACATATATGGCATCGTCATACCCGGGAGAACCCTTTTAACAATTTTTGGGGTGTGTGTCTCCAGCGTCATAAGCTGGGCATGACATATTTGCCACTGAATGGCATATCTAGGGAAAAATATAAATTTTTAATTTGCACCATCCGCAGCGCATTCATTTATGGAAAAGACCTGTGGGGTGAAAATGCTCACTACACCCCTTAATAAATGCCTTGAGGGGTGCAGTTTCCATAGTGGGGGTCACTTATCAGGGGTTTCTTTTTATTATTTCACATCTGAGCCTCTGCAGTTGTGAACCAATACTTTCTAAATCGCCAAATTAGGCATCCACTCCGCATGGTACTCTTCACTTCTGAGCCCTGTCATATGTCCAGACAAAAGATTAGGGCCACATGTAGGGTGTTTCTAAAACTGGGAAACACCGCATAATAATTAGAGAGCTGTCTTGTTATGGTGGCACAAGCCGGGCACCACATATTGGCATATCTATGGAAAAAAATCCCATTTTCACTCTGCAACATCGAGTGAACACTAATTTCTACAAAACACCTGCAGGGTTAAAATGCTTACTACACCCCTTGGTAAATGCATTGAGGGGTGTAGTTTCCAAAATGGGGTCACTTCTGGGGGGTTTCCACTGTTTTGGGCCCACAGGCGCCCAGAAACCAATCCAGCAACATCTGCACCTCCAAATGGCGGTCCTTCCCTTCTGAGCCCTGCCGTTTGCCCAAACAGCAGTTTATGACCACATATGGGGTATTGCCGTACTCGGGAGAAATTGCTTTACAAATGTTGGGTTCTTTTTTTCCTTTATTTGTTGAGAAAATGAAAAAATTTGCACTAAAGCTACGTCTTATTGAAGAAAAAGGACTGTTTTTATTTTCACTGCATAATTCTAATAAATTCTATGAAACATCTGTGGGGTCAAAATGCTCACTACACCCCTAGATGAATTCCTCAAGAGGTGTAGTTTCCTAAATGGAGTCCCTTTTTGGGCGTTTTCATTGTTTTGTCCCCTCAGGGGCTTTGCAAATGTGACCTGGCCTCCGCAAATCATTCCTGCTAAATGTGATCTCAAAAAGCCAAATAGTGCTCTTTCCCTTCTAAGCCCTGCCGTGTGTCCAAACAGCCGTTTATTACCACATGTGGGGTATTGTTTTACTCGGGAGAAATTGCTTTACAAATTTTGTGGTGCTTTTTCTCCTTCAGTCCTTCTGGAAATGAGAAAAAATTAGCTAAACCTAGATTTTTTTTGAAAAAATTTAGATTATTATTTTCAGGGACTACTTCCAATAATTTCTGCAAAAAAACTGTGGGGTCAAATCGCTCACTATACCCCTAGATAATTTCCTCAATGGGTGTAGTCTCCAAAATGGGGTCACTTGTGGGGGGTTTCCACTGTTTTGTCCCCTCAGGGGCTTTGTAAATGTGACATGGCCTCCGCAAACCATTCCTGCTAAATGTGAACTCCAAAAGCCAAATAGCGCTCTTTTCCTTCTCGGCCACGCCGTGTCTCCAAACAACCGTTTATTACCACATGTGGGGTATTGTTTTACTCGGGAGAAATTGCTTTACAAATTTTGCGGTGCTTTTTCTCCTTCAGTCCTTGTGGAAATTAGCTAAACCTACATTTTCTTTGAAAAAATTTAGATTGTCATTTTCAGGGCCTACTTCCAATAATTTATGCAAAAAAACTGTTGCGTCAAAACGCTCACTATACCCCTAGATAATTTCCTCAATGGGTGTAGTTTCCAAAATGGGGTCACTTGTGGGGGGTTTCCACTGTTTTGTTCCCTCAGGGGCTTTGTAAATGTGACATGGCCTCCGCAAACCATTCCTGCTAAATGTGAACTCCAAAAGCCAAATAGCGCTCTTTCCCTTCTCAGCCACGCCGTGTCTCTAAACAACCGTTGTTTACCACATGTGAGGTATTGTTTTACTCGGGAGAAATTGCTTTACAAATTTTGCGGTGCTTTTTCTCCTTTAGTGCTTGTGGAAATTAGAAAAAAAATCTGTAAACCTACATTTTCTTTGAAGAAATGTTGATTTTAATTTTCACGGCCTACTTCCAATAATTTCTGTAAAAAACCTGTGCGGTCAAAATGCTCACTACACCCCTAGATAATTTCCTTGAGGTGTCTAGTTTCCCAGATGGGGTCACTTTTGGGGGATTTTTACTGTTTTGTCACTGCAAGAGCCCTTCAAACCTGACATGGTGCCTAAAATATATTCTAACAAAAATAAGGCCCCAAAATCCACTAGGTGCTCCTTTGCTTCTGAGGCCGGTGCTTCATTCCAGTAGCACGCTACGGCCACATGTGGGATATTTCCTAAAACTGCAGAAACTGGGCAACAAATATTGAGTTGGATTTCTCTGGTAAAACCTTCTGTGTTATAAAAAAAATTGTATTAAAAATTTATTTCTGCAGAAAAATATGAAATTTGTAAATTTCACCTCTACTTTGCTTTAATTCCTGTGAAA